>NC_138730.1:35999053-36211553 GCF_965113295.1 Leuciscus leuciscus | reverse complement strand
AAAAGCTACAGGAACAGTAACAGGAAAATTATGCATTTCTGCTGTTGTTCAGTTCTGTTGTAAAGATCATCAATTATTAAATTAGTTAATTTCATCTATAAAGCAAGAAATGATGTCATCGTCCAGCTCAGTTCAGTTCTCATACAACAGCGTCAGTACAGTCAGATCAATAATATTGTTGAATAGCTAGTGCTCATAAATATTGTTGAATAGCTAGTGCTCATAACACTCTGTGGTCTCTTTCTTCTTACATAATATGATTTGAACTCAAATTAACATTTCATGTACAATTATTTCTTTATTTGCTTAAGTAGTCATGTAATAAGCTTGATAATGCCAGTCGATCGTTATCTCAAAATAAATCCCTTCAGTGTGATTTAAGACCTGTCTGGATTTATTTGTAATAATGAGCTCCTGATTGTACATTATGCCTTAGTTATATTAATCCTAAATGTCACATTATGATAATTGTTTTCATAAAAATGCATGCATGCTTTCAGAGAAATCAAGGGGGACATGTTCATCCTTTTCAAAATGTTTATATCTTGAATTCAATAATTGACGCAGTCTTATTGTATGTGAATGTGATTGTGATTGTTTCTGTGTTTCTCAGTTCCCCATGGGTCCCGGTCCAGATGGACCAATGGGCGGCATGGGTGGCATGGAACCCCATCATATGAACGGATCGTTAGGTAAGCACTATTTTATTACACTGCATCAAAATAATGTCTAAATATGATTAATGAGCCACAAAAGACCTTTTAATAATTTAAACATTTACTATGTTTATTTATTTCAGGCTCTGGTGACATGGATGGGTTGCCAAAGGTAAGGAAGGTTTTAGTTTGCCAGTCAGTATTTTTTCCCAAGGTTTTCACACCTCATTCTCAACTGTCTTTGTCAAACATCTCTTTCGCTGCAGAACTCCCCCAACAACATGGCAGGCATGAACAACCCACCGGGCACACCGCGGGATGACGGAGAAATGGGAGGCAACTTCCTCAACCCATTCCAAAGTGAAAGTGTGAGTAGATTCTGACCCAAACCCAAAGACCTGCCACTTCCCTCACCTGCCAGTCATATACACTACTGTTCAAACATTTGGGGTCAGTAAATTAATACTTTTATTTCGCAAGGACACATTAAAGTGATCAAAAGTGACAGTAAAGACTTTCACATTGTTACAAAAAATTCTTTCAAATAAATGCTGTTCTTTTTAACAAAGAATCCTGAAAAATAAGCATCACGGTTTCCACATCAATATTAAGCAGCACAACTGTTTTTAACATTGATAATAAGACATTTTTCTTGAGCACATATAAGCATATAAGAATGATTTCTGAAGGATCATGTGACTCTGAAACCTTGAGTAATGATGCTGAAAATTCAGCTTTGCATCACAGGAGTAAAATACATTTTACTTAAATACATTTAGAAAACGGTTATTTTAAATTGTAATAAAATTTCACAATATTACCGTTTTTGCTGTATTTTTGATCAAATAAATGTAGTGTTGGTGAGCATAAGAGACTTCTTTAAAAATCATAAAAAAATCATACCGACCCCAAACTTTGGAATGTTAGTGTAGCTCCGCCCAGCAGGCACTCAGAAGGCCTCACATACTGACCATGTTACTCAGAACAGAATATCCAATCGGTGGCAAATTAAAAAGAGCGATACAAAATTATTTGATTTGTAAGTGTTACTGACTCAGTCCAAGAGTGAGTGCTGGAAATGGCTTTTGTTATAAAAGACCAGCAGTTTCCCGGACACTTTATTTCCAAGTTTTCTGTCCTTTGGTTACTGCTTTGTCAACAAAATCATGCATTTTCTTGCTGTATTTTGGGACTGTGATGTCATAACCATCTTGTATTTGCTCTGTGTGGAGTTCTCATAATCTCACCTCCGATATATCCCCCCCCCCACCCCTTCTCTCTTTCCAGTATTCACCCAACATGACGATGAGTGTGTGATTTCTTCTTGTTTTATCATTTTGTTTGGGGTTTTCTTTTTTGTTTCGTTTTCAAACCCCCTCCGACTGCCCCGTTCCTTTTTAACCCCGTCCCCTCTTCACGTCGATCAACCCCCGGCACCCTCTGCCCATGGAACTCTGGCTTTTTCTGCACAGCCTTCTGGGATGCCCCACGAGCAGAGGACTCACATGAAAGTGGCCCATCCCAGCTTGTGCAAAATGGCCAGCGGCAACAGGAAACAGCCCCAGAGCCACAGGAAGAGCTTGTTGACTGAATCTCCCTGCCTCCCGGACTTCCTCTCTGGTTCAGGACACTAACGGGGTTCAACACACATATGAAGGCAGGTGTGTGTGTGTGTGCGCGCGCGTGTGTGTGTGAGCAGCTTCACCGGGCTGCACACTTTATGACCTTTATGAACTCACTCCACTTTTTTTGATGCATTTTTTTTTTTTTATCTTGAATGGATGCAGTCGTTTTTACAGTGGAAAATATCTGCACCTTTTTCCTCCATTTTATTTTGTAAATGCAAGAGGAAACTCATTACGAGGGGTTCGGCAATGAGCGTTTTCATTATTCTGTGTATGTATTGTATTATTATCAATTGTTGATTTTATTTTTATTAATATTGTAATGATGGTTATTGATTAGGTTTTAATCTTTTTTTTTTTTTTTGAAAGGGGC
The DNA here is from genome assembly GCF_965113295.1 of Leuciscus leuciscus. Classification (NCBI taxonomy): domain Eukaryota; kingdom Metazoa; phylum Chordata; class Actinopteri; order Cypriniformes; family Leuciscidae; genus Leuciscus; species Leuciscus leuciscus. The sequence goes on along the minus strand of NC_138730.1, from coordinate 36,208,899 downwards.
ACATTGTATGTATGTAAACCATGAATTTGACAGAAAAAGCACACATCCATAATGCACAATAACGTGTCATGACTTTTGCAGTCTACACCACGTTTTGTGTTTGCTGTGAAATCTTACCTCCTGCAGATTAAAAAGGTAGCGCACCTTTTATTCTACGTCTCTAGTATACAGGTTTCATTGTCCCTGTTGAGTGAACGACCGAGGCCAAGAGGTGCGAGGCCCAAACCAGCAGCGACTTTAACCTCTCAGACCAGCCTGTGTGTCTGACAACACGTTTTGAAGACTCAAACTATCTGTAGAGAGGAAGTGATGTCATACCAGAGCCGAAAACATGCAGTTATACTAGTAACCAGTGCTAAACTTGACTCAAACACGACACCGTGATTCACACCTTATTTATTTTTTGGTTTTGTTCATGAATTGATTTATCGCGCACACGTCTCGCATGCGACCCGTCAGGACATATTGTACACATGTAAATATGCCAGTCTAAGATACCTCCTGAAGATTTGTATCGTTCTGTCCCTCGCCAGAGACCCACATGCTTTCCTTTTGCATGAATCTGAACAGGTCACATGACATTTCACTACAAATTAGGTTCCCGTTGGCTCTGTGCTCAATATACTGGATACTTTTTCAGGTGTGGAACAAAATCCTCCTCCTCAAACACATTTTGTTGATTATGAGCTCTATATTACACCCAAGAGTGACGCGCACACGTCCTGAAAAGTGAAGCCAAAACATTTTGATCGCCCCCTGGTGGTTGGCTGTAGTATAGGTAATAAACCCCGCCCTCTCCATGTAATCGAACGGGACGCGAGCCAAAAAAAAAAATAAATAAATCCAATTACACTTCAAGTAATTTTTTTCCAAAGATGGTTTCTGGCATTTTCGGTAGTTCTCATCACGCTGTTTTTCAAGTTTGGTTTTAGTTTGCGATTGAGTCTACGGGAGTGTGGGCGGGACCTTGATACCGCGGCCCTATCTCAGGATCGCTACTGCGCAGACTCGGACTCCAAATTACCTATTTCGGCCATTTCTGGGCTATTTTGGCTTCATTTTTCTACAGTGGAAGAAAGCGGAGACACGTCGTCCATCTTTTTTTACAGGCTATGATTACACCGAATATAATGTGCAAAAACATGCGATGTCAGCAACATCCAGACCTTTTCTAAACTTATGAAATGAAGGGTCATTAATATGACATCCAGGGACTACTGAATGAGGGATATATGAGCTAAATGTGCCCGACAGCCTTTTTTTTTCTCTCTCTCTCTCTCTCTCGTTTTGTCTTTTGCATTGGGTATATCTGTTGTGTCCTTTAAACAAAATGTGTTTTTGGAATTCTCAGTGAAATGGTTATTAGGGGTCAGAAGGAACGGGTAAATATCAGAGCTAAATGCTAAAATCCTCCTGCTGATTACATACACACACACACATTAATCATACAGCACCTGTTTTTCAGTTCTCCACGGCTCAACGACACGATGTACACCGAGAAACACACATTTATACAGTGTTTATCTTATTTTATTACTTTCTTTCTTTGTAAATACTGTAAAATGCATTTTGATATCATTGACATGTTTTGATATTTCAGTCACTACCAATGAATACTACGAGAAAAAAAAAAAATGTAAAGAGTCGCCATTCTCTGTCCTTGACTCTGTCCCACTGTACAGATGTACTAAATCATGCAAATGTAAAGATTTTGTCAGCCTCTACTTAGTAAACGACGTCTGAGCGCTCATGTTTTAGGAAAGTAACCAGTACCGTTCGCTCCTCGTAGACCAGACACACGGGAGGACGCTTGCGGAGGGCGAAAGCCTCACGATGCATCCGTTCTCTCTCGGACGTGTCCTCACTTTGCACTTTCCAGACAGCAGCCCACCTTTTAACACATTGCCTATATGGACATACATGAACACAGGAAGTCGTCTCTTTATGTGCAAAAGGGACCACGCATTGCAAACTTTACTATGAAGGATTTTTATCTATTTAAATTTTAAAAAACGAACAAAAAAAGGGTGAGGATTTAAAAAAATAATAATAAAATGGAGGGAAGTGTCCTTCCCGTTCTCTCGAGATAGTGTTTTCTAGGTTGCAGTCTCTCTTCCCCTCGGCCAGTCCTCTGTATGTAAACCACTCACGTCGTTGGCCATCTCTGTAATTCTATTGTGACGCTGTACGATACTGTAACCTTAGCGAGGAGACGAGGTGCGGAGGGGCTTCAGATGTGGGAAAGGAAAAAAAAATCCTCCACCGTTGTTCTTTCTGGCAAACGAAAAGCAGTATTGAGTATAAAGCAGTCTGTCTCCTGGGTTTGCTTTGTATTTCATGTTTAGGGTAGTTTGGATCCTTGTCTTAGGGACTCTTTCTGTCTTGTGTAGTAAATTAAGATGTTCTTTGTATGTTTCTTTATATTGTAAAGTTACTTTTAGATTTAAAAGTTGCTTATTAAAAAAAAAAAAGGATGGAAAAAGTGCTTCAATAATGTATTTTTTTTTTGCTCTCTCTAATTTCTTTTTTTCATGGAGTTGTTGCTTATTTTTTTGCTTGTCCCTTCGTTGTAGATACAAATTTAAGACTAATAAAATAACATAACCCCTTTTACCAAGACTTCCTGCTCTCCCAGCTTTTAATTTATTAAAACCATTTATTTTGAAATGTGTGTTCTTTTCATGTGTTCTGTTCACTGCACCTGCTTACATACACTACTGTTATAAAAAGTTTAAGTCTCTTGCTCACAAAATCTGCATTTTGTTAATTAAATATACAGTAAAATGGTAATATTGAGAAATATTACAATTTAAAATAGCTTTTCTATTTGAATATATTTTAAAATGTATTCCTGTGATGAAGACGCTAAATTTTCAGCATCATTACTCCAGTCTTCAGTGTCACATGATCCTTCAGAAATCATTCTAATTTGCTGCTCAAGAAACATATATATCGATGTTGAAAACAGTTGTGCTATCTTGTGGAAATTGTGATTTTTTTTTTTTCAGGATTCTGATGATTAGAAAGTTCAAAAGAACAGCATTTATTTGATAAAGAAATCTTTAATGCAAAATATTATGTCTTTATAAAATAATCTTTACCATCAATTTAATGCTTCCCTTCTGATTAAGTTAAAACATTTTTTAAATGGTATTGTAAATTAAACATTTAATGAGACATTTATATTTTTCAGCAAGGATGCGTTAAATTGTTCAAAAGTGTCACTAAAGACTTTAACATTGTTACAATGTAAAATTCAAATAAATGCTGTTCTTTTGAACTTTATATTCATCCAATAATCCTGTTTTCAGCATTGATAATAATCAGAAAAGTTTCTTGAGCAGCAATAACTCCATTCCTGGAGTTACGATGCTTTAAATTCAGCTTTGCCATCAGAGGAATAAATTAAACTTTTTAATGTATGACAATAGAAAAAAAGTTATTTTAAATAGTTAAAATACTTAATATTACTGTTTTTACTGTATTTTTGATCAAATAAATGCAGCCTTGGTGAGCATAAGAGACTTCTTTCAAAAATATTTAAAAATGTTACTGACCCCAAACTTTTGAATATATACACATGTACACACACACACTTCTGTGGACAGGCTGTGCTGGTGAGGTCAGTTCTGTCACAGGTTTCTTGTTTCATCCTCTCTCTCTCTTCCCCTGAGAATTGAGTGTACGGCACCAACATCAATCTCCCTGCAGGAAGCGCCCTCGCTGTGTGGCTGAAGAGGAGGATAGCCGTTATAAATCACCGCTGCTTTTCTCTTAGGAAAGCATGTGAATATTAATTACACCGCGTTCCAAATTATTATGCAAATGCTATTTTACACTGATTTTCCTAAATAATCGATGCAAATGACAGTTAGTGTAATTTTCAAGTCACCAACTGTTAGGGTATAAGTTGAATTTCACTGAACAAACCACCCAACGAAAACAGTATAAAAAAAGAATAATAAAAAATAAAAATGCACTGTTCCAAATTATTATGCACAGAGTTTGAAAACATTTGTAAAGAACTGAAAATGGTCATTTGTTGAATTTGCAGCATTAGGAGGTCATATTTACTGACTTAACAAGGCAAGTTACATGTTAACATAGGACCACTTTTTTGATATCACCTTCACAATTCTTGCATCCATTGAACTTGTGAGTTTATGGAGAGTTTCTGCTTGAATTTCTTCGCAGGATGTCAGAATAGCCTCCCAGAACTGCTGTTTTGATGCGAACTGCCTCCCACCCTCATAGATCTTTTGCTTGAGGATGCTCCAAAGGTTCTCAATAGGGTTGAGGTCGGGGGAGGATGGGGGCCACACCATGAGTTTCTCTCCTTTTATGCCCAGACAGCCAATGCCCATAGCAGCCAATATTCTTTACAGCATGAGATGGTGTATTGTCATGCATGAAGATGATTTTGCTACAGAAGGCACGGTTCTTCTTTTTGTCATATTCTTTGCCGAGGTCATTTTCACACCTTCAGGGACCCTAAAAGGGCCTACCAGCTCTCTCCCCATGAATCCGGCCCAAAACATGACTCCGCCACCTCCTTGCTGACGTCGCAGCCTTATTGGGACATGGTGGCCATCCATCCATCCATCTGGACCATCCAGGGTTGCACTGCACTTGTCAGTAAACAAGACTGTTTGAAAATTAGTCTTCATGTATTTCTGGGCCCACTGCAACCGTTTCTGCTTGTGAGCATTGGTTAGGGGTGGCCGAATAGTAGGTCTATGCACAATTGCAAGCCTCTGGAGGATCCTACACCTTGAGGTTTGCGGGACTCCAGAGGCACCAGCAGCTTCAAATACCTGTTCGCTGCTTTGTAATGGCATTTTAGCTGCTGCTCTCTTAATCTGATGAATTTGTCTGGCAGTAACCTTCCTCATTATGCCTTCATCTGCACAAACTCATCTGTGCTCTGAATCAGCCACAGATCTCTTCACAGTACGATGATCACGCTTAAGTTTTCGTGAAATATCGAATGTTTTCATACCTTGTCCAAGGCATTGCACTATTTGATGCTTTTCCACAGCAGAGAGATCTTTTTTTCTTTCTCATATTGCTTGAAACCTGTGGCCTGCTTAATAATGTGGAACATCCTTCTTAAGTAGTTTTCCTTTAATTGGGCTCACCTGGTAAACTAATTATCACAGGTGTCTGAGATTGATTTCAGTGATCCAAAGAGCCCGGAGACACAATACCATCCATGAGTTTGATTGAAAAACAAAATATTTAAGGTTTATGACACTTAATTCCAATTTGCATAATAATTTGGAACGCTGTGTAATACGGTTGGACAGCGACCCTTGGGCCGCAATTAATTTCAATTGAGCGGTGCCAGCGAGAAGTCATACAAACAGCATAAATGCTATTAAGTCTCCAAGGTTGGGATGTCCCTGAGGTATAGAGACATTTAAACTCCCAGCTTATACATGAGTCTCGTCATGAAAAAGAAAGTGCTGAGTGAAACGTCGCCTCCATGCAGTCAGACTTATGGGAAACACTGCAATGCCACTTAATTATTAAAAAAGGGCTTTGAATTCATTCCTCAGATGTCCATGAGCTCTGAATCATGTTTAAAGCTGGCTACACAAGGTCACAATATTCACAACAAATTTTTGAATGAATTATCATTATCTCCTAAACTACCATTTGTACTAAAAGCTTCAGCCTTCAGGAAACATGAAAGAGGTCACGACACTTTGAGCAGTTACTCAAAAAGAACATTGCTTTAAACAGTTACCTATATCATTGTGTTTGGATTTTCTTTTTAAATGATACTTATAGGCCAATTCTAAAGCTTATTATGGTCCACCTACGATAATTAAATAGAAGTAGCGTTGATATTATGAATCATGTCTGTTCTTTTTATTGCACATCCTTGGTGGTATTGGCTTAATCATAGAAAAAGGTGCCATTGAGTGTCAGGTCAGAGGAAGAAGATGAGGTGAGGCGAAACGTATCTAATAGCAGCTACTTTATTAACAAAACAAAAGAGCCATATATCCAACACGAGAAATCAATGTAACAGTGTGCTAAAGCACAGCCAACACCAGACAATGAACAACTGAAACTGAGGACTATGGCTGCATCCAAATAACATATACAGGCCACTATATAGTAGGCGAAGAACAGTGTGTGACAGAAGAAGTATGTCCGAATTCACAGTACTCAAAAGAGTAGGCAAAAAGTACACGGATGACCTTTTGGCGAGATTCTGAAGTGTGCATACGATTGACAGATTTTATTATCCCATGAGGCCACGGGAAAGGTTTTATAAATGGCAGTGAATCGACGCAACTGATGCTGGTAGTTCATGTGATAATGACAACATGGTGAATGTAGAATGTCCGGATTACATTCATATTATCCCTTAATACTATAAATGGGTGCAAAATAAATACTTATTAAAAATAAGTACCTATATTCCACCGGATAGGTATAATTTCTGTCCCCAGGACATTGGATGTATAAATATGCATGAAAATTAACTCTAAAACACATTTTATTATTAAGCAAAGTGTCCTGAACATGAATCTATTTGCAAATTTGAGATATATAATATAAACAAAAGCTGTTTATTCAGTGTAGTGAAGCCTCTTCTCCATTGACATCCATTAAAAAAAATTAAAATAAAACGGCCTATGGTCTCCTTTCTTTTGTACCCACAGCCGCAGCGTTAGCATTAGCCATTACACTTTTTTGGCTAAAGGTTGCAGGCTTGTCTTCTATAGCTTTGGTTGTGTCGCTTCACTAGCATTCATAAATACTCTCCCATGGCCTCATGGGATATAACGTTTCTATCAAATGTGCACTTCAAAATCTTGACGGAAGAATTAGGTCATCATTGACTTTTGGCCTACTGTTTTTTGAATACTATGTATTCGGACATACTACTCTTTTGGCGTTCTGTTTTTCACATACTAACGTATATCTAGTAGGGAAGTATTCGATTTCGGACACATGGTAAAAGTTCATAAAAATAAAACTGAAACTAAGCTAAACGTTACACATTGGTGGCTGAAATGTGTAATTACATGCTGTAAACATGTAATTACAGCATGATAAAGCAACAAAAGGGATGTTCCCTCTGTTATATTTACATTAGTGGTCAATAAATATGTGGGACAGTTTTTTAAACTACTAACTCCGATCTTAAACCTGTGCTGCATTGAATCTGTCACAGAAAGTTATAAATTAGAATCGCCTACAAATTGATAAGTGAGTACATGTGTGTAGCATCAAACTGTTGCAGAGTAAATCACATAGACAGTAGGTAAATCATAATAAATAAATAAACATCCTCCAAACCGCAGGTGGCGCTGTGTCTGTGAGATCACTTGTGATCGGGTTCAAAGGTTGTTTCGTTTCAGCATCCTCGTGTTGTTGGTGCTGTGCTGTGACGTTGTGAACTTCTACTAGTGAAGATCGAATACACCAAGTAAGATCACACTTTCTGAGCTGTGAAAATGAATTATAATGTATTTATTTTATGGAGATTTACCACATGTTCTTGTTATGAGTATACTCAAATTTTACGAGATTTAATGGTTTGGTAACGTTACACTCTTATGTTGCTCTAGACTAGAGCACAATGAACGTGTCGCATGATCCGATCTAATATGACAATACTGGATTGAATTGTAATTTTATATTAATTTATAATTTATAAAATTACTTTATATGTGTCGTGAGTGTTTAATGTTGTGTACGCATGTTTCTTTAGCCTGGCGAACAGATAATGGGTAACTTAGTTGTCACGAGATAACGTTAGCGCTACATGTCAAGATCATGAGTCAAAAAATACAATTCCACAATTTTTGTTTGTAGTAACGTTAGTGGTTTGCTTTGTATATGGAAAACACTAAGTTACTGTGCTGAGTTATAATAATTGTTTAAAATATAAATGTTATTCTGCACCGCTCTACCCTCAAATTCCAATATCATCGTATTTTTGCTGTAGATGATGGAACAACATCTTAGTTACACCAATAATACAGCTCTTTTGTATTTATTCCACACAGTTTATTAATTGCATAATTTTTGCTGGACAAAACGATATTTTGATAATATTTTTGACGTTTCCATGCAAAATAGACACTCGTGCAGAGTCTACACACACACACACACACACACACACACACACACACACACACACACCAAACACTTAACTGAAATCCCCCTCAAAATCAAAAATATTAAATATAATTATAATATATTATATATATATATATATATATATATATATATATTTTTTTTTTTGACTAAAATATAGTACATTTCACACAAAAAAAAACCTAAATGTTATGCTTATTGTCTTAAGTCAGTTTTGAACTCCAGGATCACAAGACCCCAAGTTTAAGAATACAAGAGGGTTAAATAATTGTCTATTTTTCTGCAGTCATGTCGTACACTTGCATCAGCTGCCGTGTGCAGTTCTCTGATGGCGAGGTCCAGCGGGCACATTATAAAACAGACTGGCACCGCTACAATCTGAAGAGAAAGGTTGCAGACATGCCTCCGGTCACCGCAGAAAACTTCGAGGAGCGAGTGCTGGCACAGCGGGCCGCCGCTGAGCAGCAGAGCCTAGGTGACGGACACGGGTCGGCCTACTGCGCCACCTGCAACAAAAAGTTCTCCACTGACAACGCCTACACCAATCATATTCAGTCCAACAAGCACCAGCAGGCTGAGAGGAAAGCCCTGGCCGCCGCCCAGGAGACTGTCCAGCGAATGAACGAGAAGAACCTGGAGAAAGGGGCGGAGCTAGACAAAGATGCAAAGAATGAAGCGCTTCAGAAAGCACTCATGGAGAAACAGAGACACACCCCCTCTAAAGCCACACCCACACCCACTGAGAAACGGGTCAGGCAGCGGCCCGATAAACCGCCTCGGCTGCAGTGGTTCGAACAGCAGGCCAAGAAGATCACAGAAGAGGAAGGTGAAGAAGAGGAGGAGGAGGAGGAGGAAGGTAAGAATGATTTAAAAAAACATACAGAAATTGCTGTCATTAATATGTTTGTTTTCTTGCACAGTTGAAATTTTAAAGAAAGACAGTTCATATTCACTAATATTACCGATTTAACTGTACTGACACTATCGGACGAGAAGAATTTTTTTTAACTGAATTGAGTTGGAAAATGACACTAACTTTGCAACATTAACACTGTTATTGAGCAGAATTGAATCATCATTAAACTGACTTGAGCTGAATATTAAACTGAATTAAAACAACATTGAGCAAAACTGAGCTGAATAGTGACTTGTTTTATGAAGAACTGCTTTATGGCTGAAATTGAATGTTTCATAATTGATGAACTTTGCAAAATTGACACTTATTGAACTGAATTGAATCAAGATTCATTTTACAACATTAACACTAATGGATCACTTGCACTGAGCTTCGTGACGCACTTCTGTTTGGAAATAGTACGTCACACTTATTTCCGGTTTACCTTCAATGTACTGTGGTCAATGAGTCGAACAAACCCCGCCTAAAATGAGTGTCCGCAATAAGATTACATTTTTTTGCCAATTTTTATTGACAGAAGGTATATTCTGATGTTTACTGTGTGCATCATTTTCCAAACTCATCGGAACATGAAGTTTTAATCCAACCCAAGCCGATCTGAGAAAGCAGCGGGTGTTAAAAATACGTCATAATTTCACCACAGGGTGTCAGTGTTCGTCTAAACTAGTGACCGCGACGCTGAAGTGTATGAGAACAGATGAATAACATCAGTACGAACCACGAACATTTATTTATTTGGATTAAATATTTTAATCATTTTGTGTCATTTTTCAATGTCAATCTTTTCACTATTTACATGTTTATGCCCAAAATGCTATAATATTCAAAGTAGTTGACTCTCATTCTCCTCTATGCTGTGTACGTTACTGATTAAATAGCCTAGCCTATTTAACATCGTTACAGGCACGTCACGAGCATTCATTCATTCAACTATTTTAAAAGACTTGAATAAACACCAGCGCACACAAGCAATACTTTTAATAGTCAATTTTATTTAAAAATGTAAACCCAACAGGTATGAAATGTCAGAAAGAGGAAAAAAAATGGTAATGAGAAGACGAGCATATAGGACTGCTGCAGCTTAGTGGATACATATATTTAGCCTATTTATTATTCAGAATACACAGTTGGAAAGAAAATATATTTAGGAACATTTCAGCAGGCTCAACATAATTAATACAGAGATCATTATTCATTGTTTTAATCATTTGGGAGCCATAAAACATAGTGATAATCTGCATTCTCATGTAGGTGCACTGAACGCTCTAATCGGAAACTCACGATATACGTACTAACTAGAACACGGAAGTAGTTGTGCAAGTAGTCCATTGTCCTGTTTAATAATGTGAAGCTGCTTTGAAACAATCTGTATGGTATAAAGCCCTATATAAATAAATGTGACTTAGCTTTGCTTTGAAACTGCTAGCTAGTTAAGAGTGTTTGTTTTTCTTTGAAGAATGGGAGGACGTTGACGAGGATATGGATGGTGATGAGGATGATGAGGATGAAGAGGAGATGGAGGAGGCCTCCACATCTGGGGCAGCTCTGGCCCCTGGTGCTGTCCCAGCTACAGACTGTCTGTTCTGTGGACATCATTCACGCACGCTCTCCCGAAACATGGCTCACATGACCAAAACACACAGCTTCTTCCTCCCAGATATTGAGTATCTGGTGGACATGAGAGGGCTTATTTTATACCTGGGTGAGCCAGAGAGAGAACTGAAGTTATGAACCGGCATGGAATTGTTTTTTGTTTTTTAGAAGTTGGTCTTTGAAAATGTTTCTGCCATTAATCTTTGTGTTTCTCCGTGTATTTTTCTGTAGGAGAGAAGGTTGGTGTTGGTAAGGTGTGCCTATGGTGTAATGAAAAAGGCAAGTCATTCTACTCTACAGAAGCAGTTCAGGCACACATGACCGACAAGAGTCACTGCAAACTCCTCACAGACGGAGACGCGGCGCTTGAGTTTGCAGACTTCTACGACTTCAGGTACATGGGCATCTTTTAATATCCTCTGACCAGATGTTTTGTTGGATTGTCATTTCATATTACATGATTTCCAATAATCAGTTAAATGAAAAAAAAAAAAAATATGCTGTTAATATACTTGCACTCAGACCATCCAAGATGTAGGTGTCTTTTTTTTTCTTCAGTAGAAGGAAGATTTTTTTAGTTTAAACCGGGCTTCTAGCTGAATCCGTGGTCTTTGTTGATTCATATAGTGCAAGTCGACGGCTACCGTCACTTTGAGAGTCAAAGAAACATATACAGGCAAAACAAAATGCAATTATGCAACAGGAAGCACTCAGTTTGCAGAGGCTGTGGATTACAGGTAATAATGTTGCAAATATTGTTCTGTTCTACTGAAGAAAAAAAGACATACAGTACATCTTGGATGGCCTTAGCCTGAGTAAATCAACAGCATTTTTTTTGTGAATTATCCCTTTAATGAGGAGAAAGGGTGAAAATAAACTATGGTAACAATAAAATTCAATACATTAACATTTGTTAATGCGATAATTTATAAGAAATGACAGTGGACAATGTTTTTACAGTATTTATTCATCTTGCTTAGTGTTAAATGTTATATATTCTAATACAGGCCTCGCAAAATTTCAAAATCGCTGGTAGCCGTTCGGGCAGGCACTCTTTAGATTTTGGTAGCCCGAAATGAATTTTACTAGCCCAAATAAAAAGAAAAATTTTAATGTAGAAAATTGGTTAGGAGTCAAAACATCAATCAAAAACTTTTTAAAAACACATATTAACAATCGGATATAAAATTCTGAATCGGAGATATCAGCTGAAGTCACAGATGAGAAAATGCCACTCGATGTTGCGGGCATCAGCTTTCTCCTCCTGTGCATCAGTCTCCACTTCTCTGCTCTTTTTTTTCTTGCTGGGGTTTTATGTTTCAGGTGTCTTGAACCTATTCCAGAAAACATCCAGGAGATAACTGCCTTGTCAGGGCAAAAAGATTATATGAAATATGAAAAGAAATAATGACTCTTTGAAGCTTTGACACTTTTCTCTGATTGTTCCGGTACAAGATTGTAAGCATCAGGAGTTTTAAAAACAGTGTCACCTTGTGGCAGGTCAAATTTACATCACCCATAAACCAGAGCGCGCAGCTCCGCTGTTTTAAAGCCTAACAACGCTAAAAGTGTTCATTTTCTGATTGAATAATTCAAATGGAATAATGCTCTAATTGTTTTATGCTGTTTATATAGCAGAATATATGATGGTCAAGTCACCTTTATTTATATAGCGCTTTTTACAATACAGATTTTTTTTGTTTCAAAGCAGCTTTACAGTGATGGGAAAGGAGATTCATGAGAAATTGTGCTTGCGGATAAATCAGCATGATCAAAAACTTGGCGGGTCATATTTTTCCTTAATATAGCTAGGCAATATTGTGAATAAAGCGAGGAATTTGATTACACTATTTCAGATAGCCCGTCGGGCAGACTGGAAAACACAATAGCCCTGGGACGTCTGGCTAGAGATTTTGCGAGCCCTGTAATACATTTTTAACATTTGAAGTTGTATAAATTTACTTTAGGTACAGTGTTGTTTTAGTTTTTAATAAACAACCAATAGATAGAGCCAAGTCCCCGCCCTACATTTTTTTTCCTCTTTTTTTGATCAAAACCATTGCAAAATAAAATATATTTAGCTCAGAAAAAATAACTCAAAGTGTTATTGTATCAAGTATAAAATGAATAAAAAATGTTGTGGCTTTTATATGTAAAAAATACTTATTTTTAAAGAAGTTTTACATAAGTATAGATAGAAATAGTGTTCCCCACCATTACGGAGTTTCTAGGTTTAAGTACAAACTTCATCAGACCCATCAGGAGTAGTAATAAAAGAATATTGTATTTTTAATGTAAGCAATTAAACATTCTTGTCCTTCTAAAATAACAGGAGCAGTTATCCTGATGCTAAAGATGGAGATGATGTGGAGATGAAGGATGGTGAACTGCCTGATGAAAAGACTGTAGAGATTGATGACGAGACGCTGGAGCTCACTTTGCCCTCAGGTACTGATTGACAGCTGTATTTACAGCTATTGTAAGAATATTATAAGTGTTTATATTTTAGACCTGATGGGATGGTTTTCGTGGGAAATTGTTGCATCACTCTCATTATATTTGTAAAAAGAGGAGGTAGTGCTGGGCGGTTTGACCAAAAATTGATATCACGGTTTTTTTCAAAATTATGCCGGTTTACGGTCTATGACGTTTTTTTTTATTTAATTTTTTTTATGCATAGTCAGGTGTTCAATGCATTTTCTACTGGTTGAGAGAGGAATTAATGCAGTAAATTGACTTAGGATGGTCTATTTTACTGTCATTAGTGAATATTGTAGAATAATTCCACACTAGTAATACAGGTTTGCATGGCCCCAGAAAATTATGCTGTTGTTTACAAATAAAAGCCATTCATGATTCTAATGAAGTGAGGAATCAGAATGCAAAGACAATTGCAGTCAAAATACAGAACTTTTATTTTTATATTTTATTTTGAACAACACAATTAGAACAACTTGGAATACTTTTGCTAGTTCAAGTACAAGCCCAGGAACATGACGTGCATTCAAGTAAATATAAAAAGGAAACTTGTCTTGCATTGCTTTTGAGGTCTATAAAAAAAAAAATAGTAAAACAAAATGATGCAACTTGCATTAGTTATTCCTTCAAAAGTATTGCTTCGAAACCAGAACAAACATATCAAATAAATATAAAGTGTTCTTGATATTCCAAGACGTGTTTGCGGCTAAGGTGCTGGAGCAAATTCAAATTGCTCGTGTTGCCGCCTTTGGCGAGAATTTTAGCCCGACAGCACTTACATAAAATTGTTGTTTGGTCGACGTCGGATTTTTGGAAACCAAAAAACCTCCAAACAACAGACCCGGCTCCTCTTTTTGGCACAAGTTCTTCTGTGTCATGTTCTACTAATTCTTCAGCATCCATCGTCCCTGTAACGTAACAGCGCACTGCTGTTTGTTTACCCTCACTCGTCGCTGCTTAGAAGTGCAACATTGTAAAGGGTCCGTCTGAAACAGTGTCGCGCGCCGCAGCGTAACGTTCGTTCCGAACGTTGTGTAATTAAATACACCGGTATGGCGGTTTATTAAAAATCAATATCGTAACGAAAATATAAACCGGTTTTCGGTTTGAACCGGTTTACCGCCCAGCACTAAGAGGAGGCATAGGTTAGTTGTCACAACGAGTGAGAAAGGTTGACATGGAGCTTGCTAAATCTCCAACCTCTGGGGAATCACCCATTAAAAAAAAACGCAGAACAGAGGACAGTCTGATGGTAAAAAAAGAGTGCGACACAGCAAAAAATCTCCCGTTTTGAAGATGTACACCTAATTGATTGCACATCAGGCTTTCACTCTTGAAAGAAAATTTCTCCCAGCATGAACATTTAATTCTGAATCCTTTAAAATGCATATAGGACCAAACTGTTTTTGCTTTGTTACAGGTGCTAAGATCGGCCACCGCTCCCTCATGAGGTACTATAAGCAGAGGTTTGGTGTTCAGAGGGCACTGGTTCCTGCACATAACCAGAGGGCTGTTGGTCGAGTCCTTAAACAGTACAAAGCTCTTGGCTGGGCAGGAGACTTCGGTAAGTTACATGTTACTGTGGATAGTGTGCAAGCTAAATATTTTAGTGATGGTCCAGACGCAGAGTAATCCAACATTTGGTTTTGTAAAGGTGGTTCTACCAGTCCTTATCTTTCACTGGTGGTTAACTTATTTCTGCACCACTGAGTGTTTAAAACGTGCCTTGTCTTGCAGGTAAGGGCTTCATGAGCCAGCAGCAGAAGGACATGCAGTATGTACGAAGGATGAAGTCCAAGTGGATGCTGAAGATTGGCATGAGCAATAACACTACCAAACAGACCCATTTCAGACTTCAAGTCATGTTCTAAATCGGTAGACATAAGCATCAGTAGACATCAACTTTTCAGAGTTAATAACAGTAGTGGAGTCTACCATGAGAATCATCTGTGTATATTGATTCAACTGAGATGTTAACTGCTGCTAATATTAAATCCGATTGACTTGGAAATAAAACCAATGTCACGAATAAAGGTGGAACGTCATACAAACGTGATTGAGTATATGAGGAAACATTGTGCTTTAGATATCTGGAAATCCAAATCATGTGCTGCTCAAGCATGGGATTGCCACTTTTGCTTTTGTAGAGTATTCATAATGAACTTTATTGTTTATAATCTGACTGCTTATAAAAGATTTAATAAAATATAAAAAGATACAAATATTATACTGACAACTTCTGTATTCTAATTCTGTGTGAATTATCAATAAAATTTGCAATGTCTGTCTTGGTGTTTAGGATTTCTTTCAGAAAATAAATATAAATAAGTAGTACCTGTTAAAACTTATATAAAATCTTTGTTTTATAATATGGTATAAATATTGAAAAGGTAATAATAATAATACAGGAACGAAACGCTTATTCTAGTAATTGAGAGCCATTGTTCTCCTGGCCGATAGACCGCGCTGTTTCACAGTGTAATCCTGCTGCTAAAGCTCGAAGGTCACGAGGAAGTTACAATATTTGTTCAGATCTTTTAGTTGTAGGCAAAATGTAATAAGATTCAGTACCTTTGTGATATAATGTGAAATCAGCTGAAAGCCCCTTCACCTCGGACACAGTAGGTTTCCTACTCGATATGATCTGTAACACGATAGCGAATGTTAATGAACTAAATGATCAAGGCACCAGCACATATCTAAATCAGGTGTTAAAACTGAACCATTTCATTTAACTCGTGCAGATATAAACCATGGGTGTTTTGGAACATGTATTTCTTTGCCGTTTGTAGTTGTTTTGGTCAATAATATTTTGTCGTTATGAGCTTGTACCAAACTGTTGTACAAGAATGCTATCATTCTGCATTGACGTAAAATAAATAATGAAACAAAAAACTAATCTCTCTCTCTCTCTCTCTCTCTCTCTCTCTCTCTCTCTCTCTCTCTCTCTCTATTAATGATTTATCAGAATGTAATATATAATATAATGTTTATATCATGAGACCGTATCATTATTATAGATTTTTCTGCAACATGTAAATGAATTGCCAGATTAAATTCAAATTCTGTTTTAGAAAATGATTGTGTACTGTGATATGTTTGTTGGTTCATTTCAACCATAATTTATTCCTTAACATCCCTGTGCAATACGACTAAAGTTAAATATGTATCTCATAACAATATCTGCCCATATAATAATGGCAAACTAGGTTAAAAACGTACAATATTTGCAGTTTGAAATGTAATTACTCTGTATGTGTACTCTGTATCTCCACCACAGATATGGGGATCTTTCCGAGGTTCACAAGACTTCCTCTGAAGTCCACATTCATTTGGTCACAGTACAGCTCTGCTCTCAGTGCAGTGGGCAGAGAGACCTCAGACAGAGCTCTGATAGTGTCCTCGAGCCAGCTGATTCAGCATCGCTGTGTTCACAGCAGAGGGTTGGGAGCGAGCCCAGCCAACCCGGGTGATGCTCCTCCACGGTTACCCTTCTCCAGGGTCACACAGAAAGACCTTGCCTTCTTCAGAACACTCCTGCCTGGAAGAAGCATCACCGATCCAGACCTGCTGAAGTCCAGCAATATAGACTGGCTTAGGACAGTGCAAGGTGTTTTGCAAATTTTTATTTGCATTTCCTAAAGAATAGTTTAAAAGTTTTGGGAATGTTCTATCAATGTACATAAATTACATTTTAGTTGAAAAAATATATTGATATAGTATCGATAATATATCGTTATGTGAAAAATATATTGATATATGGTACAAACTCAATATAATGCCTTTGCAGCCCTAAAGTAAATTATTCAAAAACAATCTTCAGTAGTTTAATACTAATAATTAGTATTTAAAATAAAAAAGTAATAAAAAAATCATAATGTTTGAGGATTGCAATATTGGTAACACTTTACAATAAGGTTCATTAGTTAACTACATTAGTTAGCATGAACTAATAATGAACTGCACTTATACGGCATTTATTAATCTTTGTTAATGTTAATTTCAACATTTACTAATACTTTATGAAAATCCTGTAACATTAGTTAATGCACTGTGAACTAACACACAAAAACAATGACCGGCTGAATTTTTATAAACTGATGATTAACAAATACAGTAACAAATGTATTGTTCATGGTTAGTTCATGTTAGTTAATACATTAACTAATGAACTGTATTGTTAAGTGTTACCATAATGTTAAAGAGTGGTAATATTTTAAATAATGTGTTTTGTTTTTTCTGGCAGGTAATAGTGAAGTACTTCTGAGACCCAAAACAACAGAGGAGGTCTCTCAGATTCTTAGGTCAGATTTCCATGATCACATTGAATTTTGTATTGTGTATTTGGTTACACGACTTGAATCATCCTCTGTTTTTCCACAGGTACTGTAATGATCGGAATCTGGCAGTGTGTCCGCAGGGAGGGAACACAGGTCTGGTGGGAGGAAGTGTTCCTGTGTTTGATGAGATCATCCTCTCCACTTCTCTAATGAACCAAGTCATGATGTTTGACAGCATCTCAGGTGTGCATATATGTTTGCTTTCTAGATCACCTCTTTATCTATTATAACTTTACATGTATCATCTATTATTAGGGACAGTTAAATATAAATAAACAAATCAAAATCATTTTCCCTTAATACATTTCTTAAAAAGCGATTAATTTGGCTTTCAGGTATCCTCACTTGTCAGGCAGGGTGTGTGTTAGAGAACCTGTCTCACTATCTCGAGGAAAAAGACTTCATCATGCCACTGGATCTAGGGGCAAAGGGAAGCTGCCATATAGGAGGGAATGTGTCCACTAATGCAGGGGGTCTCAGACTGCTGCGCTACGGGTCACTTAGAGGGACAGTTCTGGGCCTGGAAGTGGTGAGCACCTCCATCTTAACAAAAATGAACACTAACATGAGATGTTTTCCAACTCTGAATGTACAGTAGGTCTCACACTTTTTGACTCCAAGGACCCCCATTGTCCACAACAATATTCCAAGGCTCCATAACTTGTCCAGTTGATACTTGATAACGATTTTCAAACATACTTTTCATTCACATTGTACATTCATAAAGTATAGTAAAATTGCCATGGAATTGTGAAATTATATTAATTTGCATATCTTTTCCTGGAAATCTTTTTTTTTTTTTTTTTTTTTTTTTTTTATCAGGCCATCTCATACAGTATATCCAGGTTCTTCAATGAAAAAAAAAATCATATGTTGAAGGGGTGAATTACAATAAGAAGTATCTTAATTTTCTTTGTTATTTTAGCTTATTTTGTTGCTTGTTTTGCCTTTAAATAATCTAAAGTCATCTTTGATGGACCCTTGAAAGTCACTCTAATATATATGATGTTCCATTGACTAAATAGAACTGACACAACAAAGACAATGAAAGTGTCAAAAATATAAAAATATACTTATATGCTCACATGATTACTCTAGATACTGTTTGAGAAGAATACATTCCAACATTTGTGGAGTTAGAATTCAGGCTCTTTTTATATGATATCCAAAAGTCCCTAAATGGCTTTAAGTTGTATTCTTGCCTATCTTTCATGTGTAGGTTTTGGCAGATGGGCGGGTTTTGAACTGCCTGGCCACACTTCGCAAGGACAACACTGGTTATGACCTCAAGCAGCTTTTTATTGGCTCAGAAGGGACATTAGGGGTCATTACTGCCGTTTCCATCCTGTGCCCCCGCAAGCCTAAAGCTGTCAATGTAGCATTTTTAGGTAAAATGGCACGTCAAATGTAAAGTACATTTTAAACTTGCTAAAGATATTATGGGCCATTCACAACAAGGATGATAAATATAACTATATATTATATATATGAAGAGTTCAGATGCAAAAGCCTCTTAAGTGCCATCTGAAATGTTCTTCTAAAATTATCATTTTTATCAAGCTTGTATATTTAAGTTCAGTAATTTCACTTAAATGGCAATGAAAATTACCTATTAATTGTAACTTGAGTGAAATTACTGAACTGAAAATTTCAGATGGCACCTCTTTACTGTGTGGCTACATCAACTTATTGCAGTTCCTCATGTGTTTTGCAGGGTGCTCCAGCTTTCAGCAACTGCTGGAAACGTTTCAGTGTTGTAGAGGGATGCTGGGAGAGATCCTGTCTGCTTTTGAGTTTTTAGATGCTTCCTGTATGAAACTTCTGGAGAAGCACCTGAAACTCACCAACCCCATCACTGGTAAACAGTAGTGTCATTACTGTTACAAGACCATTTAAAGGGATAGTTCACCCACAAGTGAAAATTCTGTCATTAATTACTCACCCTCATACCCAAACCCGTAAGACTTTCGTTCATCTTCGGAACACACATTAATATTTTTTTAATGAAATCTGAGAGTTTTCTGTACTCTCAATTGACAGTTACGCAACTACCACTTTGACGTTTCAAAAAGTTAATAAAGAGATTGTAAAACTAATCCATATGATTTGAGTCGTTTAGTGAAACATTTTCTGAAGAGACTCGATCATATGATGAACAGATTTAATTTAGGCTTTTATTCACATTTAATGTGAATAAAACCTGCTTGTCGTGCAAGAACAAACCTCATGCAGAAGCTCAAACACGAGAATGAACCTGATTGGTTCTTGCTGAAGCTGAAACATGAGCCGCGTTTCCACCGAAATTACCCGGAACAATTTGTACCAGGAACTTTTTTCCCAGGAACTTTTTTTGCCCCAGACCGGTTGCTTTCAGCGTTTACACCGCGGTCTAAAGTACCGGGAAGGTAAACTGCGCGCAACTGCTCCTCCCAGTCTGCGACGGACAGTAATCAGTTGCGCCACATTTATAAGTATGGAGGAGATTCAAACTGTGCTGCAGTTATGTATTGGTTTACTAACGAGGTAATTAACAAAACAATAGACGAGCACTGATACTAATGCGTGTTCAGAAAGCTCGTATGCGTATAAAATTAGACAACGTATGTTATCAGTTATTGTGAGATGCCTGGGACGAACGCGCAAAAAAATTTCCTCTCTCGCAAATACGCTTAAAAAAAGCCTGAACCCCGTCTATCAATCATAAATAGTGAATAGTCTTGTAAATAGTTGTTTGTTACTAACCTAACCTTGCAATAGATGACAATGTGTAAACATAATGACTTAATAATAAAAGCTGTGGCAGAAAAGAGACGAGCACTGATAAAGCGTGTTCAGTAAGCTCGTAATGCTAACGTTAGATATATTTGTATGTTATCAGCTATTGCGGACATTGACCGTGAGATGGCTGGGACGAACGCGCAGAAAGTTTCCTCTTCAACAAATACCCTTAATAAAGCCTGAAACTCGTCGCCAGTCCACCAGTTTTTTAAATTAAATTCCATATTTGCAGACAGACATCTCTTACTGCATGAAGCCACGACACGAACCGCAATAGATTTTTTAAAAAGGGAGGTTAAAAATAAATAAAATGCTGCGTGGAATCATCCAACCAAAATGCGGCGTGAACACAACCAATCAGCTTGTGCAGCGCACAAGTCCCACCCCTGAAAGTTCCTGAACTTTGAAAAAGTACTACCTCATGAGCAGGGACAATCGGAGGGGGAAATATTTACCCGGAACTTCATTTAGACCCTGGTTCCTGCGGTGTAAACGCATCGAGTACCAGCCCAAAGTTCCTAGTTCCTGGGGAAAGTTCCTGCGGTGGAAACGCGGCTATGATGTGTAACACGAGAATGAACCTCATTGGTTCTCGCACGTCAAGCGAACATGCTTGAGCTTACGTTTACCACAACTGATGTGTGAGTTGATGAATGTTTAGATGTGAATAAAAGCCTAAATTCAATCTGTTCACCATTTGAAGCGTCAAAGTGGTAGTTGCGTAGCTGTCAACGGAGGGACAGGAAGTTCTCCGATTTCATCAAAAAGATCTTCATTTGTGTACCGAGGAAAGACAGAAAGTCTTACGGTTTTAAAACGACAGTAAACGATGACAGAATTTTAATTTTGGGGTGAACTATCTGTTAAAAGCTACATTTAAACATGCCTTTAGAGCAAATAGAATGGATTTTCGGGTGGACTTTAAAATTATGAATGAAGATTTTTCATTTGTTTTTATTTGACTCTTTTAAAGTAGAATGATTGTGTTGCAGAAAGTCCTTTTTACATTGTCATCGAGACCGCTGGATCCAACGCAACCCATGATGAAGAAAAACTACACAACTTCCTTGAGGAGGTCATGACATCATCTCTGGTGACTGATGGGACAGTTGCGACAGAGGCGACAAAAATCAAGGCACTCTGCTCACTTGTGTAGTGGATCGATTGGCAGAATTCAACATTTTTCTGTGACGATTGTTCTGTCTAGCTCTAAAGGTCTTGTGTTATATACAGGCATTGTGGTCTTTGAGGGAGAGAGTCACAGAAGCTCTGACACATGAGGGTTACACCTACAAATATGACATCTCCCTCCCTGTGGAAAAGATCTACGATTTAGTTCAAGATATGAGGGGGCACCTTGGAGACATGGCCAAGAATGTTGTCGGTTATGGACATGTTGGTATGGTTACCTTTTTTTTTTCTTACAATAATTGCTTGACTGTGTCTAAAGCTGGAATAGACTACTTGACTTTTTGCTATGATTTTCAAAAGTCAGAGAAGTCTGCAGTCACAGAAAATTCTGTAATGAAAATCATGCGCAGACTCTGATTCCCATCCAGTCATCAAACATGTTTGATATTTTAAGCTGATTTTAGAACATATTTTTTTACATTTGTCATATTTATTTGATTTTGATCAAGCCTAGCTAATAATAAAAATAAAAAAAATCTACAATAGTGTACTTATGTGCACAAAGCCTTAAATAGTGGGTTCAGACCCCCTCAAACCCTGACCATAATTCATATCTTGGTTTTCAGTATTTCTTCTTTTTTTCTTTCTTCTTTCAGGTGATGGAAATCTTCATCTGAACATCACGTCCCCCTCTAAAGACCCCGCTCTACTGGCTGCCATTGAGCCGTATGTGTACGAGTGGGCATCCAAATGGAAAGGCAGCATCAGTGCCGAGCATGGCTTGGGTCTGAAGAAGAGAAACTACATTTACTACAGTAAATCCTCAGAGACAGTCGCCCTCATGGGCAGCATTAAAGCCATGCTGGATCCTAAAGGCATTCTCAACCCTTACAAAACGCTGCCAGACAACATACACTAATAGTTTGATGGTATTCATGATTTCTATGAAAAATTACTGTTTTTATTTTACCACGGTGTTATTGTAAAACTATTTTATGTTGAATGGAGCATAATAGATTAAAATCAAAGTATTTATTTTGTTCAGTGTTGTGTTTTAGAAGTGATGCTTTAAAACTACACTATGTAACTTTTGGCCCTCTAGAGGTTGAAGCATAAAACTACAAGCTACTTGCGGAGGAACATTGTTTTGGTAATTACGCGAGTTGTGCTTCGGCTCTGCTATGATGCGCGGATGAATCTGTAGACTCGAGGCACACCTCACCGCTGTGCCCATGATGATGATGATGATGATGATGATGACAGGTGACCGCCTAATCAGCGTGAAGACGGATATCTGTACAATTTCCATTGATCAGGTAGAGATACCTTATGCTGTTGTTGCTTTGACGATGAAATCAGTTGTTTTAAAATAACGTTACAAAAGTTTAGCAATGCTGACAATAGACAATTGTTATAGTGATTTATCTATAATCTGGCAAGGCTATTTTTAGGAAAATAGACCAAAGCAATTCAAACTATGTTAATTTGGAAAACACTGGCTTAGCCATTGGTGTTTGGTAAATAATCTGTTCGTTGACTGGCATATGATAAAGGAGGGTTTTTTTGTTGCAGTTTTGTTTGATGGCGCAATAAATATGCCCTTAACAGTTTTTAGGCATTAAAAGCAACTGAGCCACATGACCATCTATAAAAAAATGTAGTTGGAGACAAGAATGAAATCAGCACTGAATTCTTCAAATGAAAGCCCAGCATGAGATTTTATTTTATATCATGTAAATACATCAGATTTTGTCTAATGTTCCTCACCAACAAAAAGTTAAATTCATTTATACAAAAGAATATTTTGGTTAACAATGGCTGATGCCTCTTTACTGGCATAAAAACGGAGTAATTTTCCCCATCAAATACAAATAAATTCATAAATCATCTGTCCGTTGTGCTAAATGGAAAACAAATTTAGGTAACACTTTATTTTAAGGTGGCAGTTACACGTTACTACATGTACTTACTATAATAATAACAGTAAATTATGCATAATTACAAGTAACTTTAAACGTAACTCTATAGTAAGTACATGTAATTTATTAATATTACTCAGTACTTAAGTACAATTTAACTGTCACCTTAAAATAAAGTGCAACCCACATTTAATTCCTTTCCAGGTCAACAGGAAAACTATTTCTGGAAGAAAGCAATGGAACTATATCTTAGCTTATTTAAGAGGCTTTTTTTTTTTAAAGACTGCTACTAAAGATCTTGCGTCTGGTAGAGTTGGCATGTACGTTCTTCCTTAGCTTCAGCCCGTTCACTACCAGCTATAAAAGCACTGGTTATCCAAGAGAGGCTCCAGACCTCCTGTAAACAAGGCCACAGATAAGCAGGTCATTTCCCAGCAGAGTCAGACAATGGGAAACCTTTCTCTAATGCCTCATTTAGCTCTTCTCCCTCTACAGGAAATCTCAAGACAGATGCATGATAACATGCAACACAATTCCCGAAATGTACGCTTAAAAAGAAAGCATTATTACAGCATGAATTACCTTTTGTTAAGCACAAGGACATGACAAAGAAAAACCATTCCACTGTTGTAACCAATGAAAAGAGCAGTTTTTTTTTTAATTCATAACTGTGTCTTGCATTTTATATTCCAGTAACATCATACATATGGGTTCTTCATTATAACATATTCACAGTTCAAAATGCAACAATTCCTGTTGTCTAATTCCTAACATCATTCCCCTGTAGAACACAAATATGTAAACGTTCAGCCATTTATGGGAGAGCAAAAGTGACCAGTGTTGAGCGCTACACAGCCGTGTCATGACGGCATCTTCAAATTCCTAAAAAACGTCACAACTTCACTCAACTCAATCCAATCCATAAGCAACGTACACAAACCTTTTCGACTTGGGATGTAACGATAGTGTTTTCCTTTGTAAACCTCATAAATCCTATATTAGAGTGACGCCGCACTTTTAAATAGTTTTAAAATTCTCTCGGTTTATGGTGCATGTTGAAAACTGATACAAAAGTGTCAAAAAGCGTGAGGATAAACAAATTCACAAAACCAGAGTGTTTATGACTGAATAGCTCTGTTAGTGTGTTGACGCGTCAGCTTGAACACTCGTAAATAGGGTTTTGTACACAACATTAGCAAATAATTTAGGCCTACTGGACAGCGGCTGATTGTCAGTGAAGAAACATCAAGTATGCATGCCGGTGAGGGCAAAGAGAAAGACAAACAGCTACAAAAAAAAGCACTATGATGTGCTACAATGGCTTTTTGTCAGGCAGGCATAGAGGCAACAGGTCAGAAAGGCCTTGTCAAAGGAAGCCCTCATGGGGTGCTATGAGCATAACCAGACAGGGAATTAAAGGGATAGTTCTTAATTTCTCAATTCTGTCATCATTTACCCACCCTTATGTCTTTACAAACCTATACAACTGTTTTTTATGTCACTTTCAGGGATTTCGACATTTTTAGATGAACTATACCTTTAACCAAGTCTGATCACTAAACAAGCCTAATTAAAGACAGGCTGTAGTTCTCTACTGTACATAAGTGGCATTTTGTAACCAAAGAGCTTTATAACACAAGTCCACTGTAGCAAATTCAAAAACTGTGACTGAGTTTTGCCTAACTTATCTACAAGAATTATTGGGACCTTTTAAAAGCTCAAAAACCATCAGATTTCTAAAAGCAAGTGACATTACAGCTATAAAGTTCTTCTGGTTGTAATAAGAATCATGCACACACACACACACACACACACACACACACACACACACACACACACACACACACACACACACACACACTATGGGTACTGATTGCATGTGAATCTGTCCTCTTCGTTGTTCCGAAAAGTACAAATCTTAAAAGTTTGCCAATGGTTAAATAGACAATGTGATTGTAAAAAAAACAACAAAAAAAACATGATAGAGGGTTCAATTCAAGGCCTGTTAGACTGTGTCTATATTTTGACTGTGCATCTCTTCTTTATGTTGCTTCTTGAGGGGAAATAGGAGTCCCACCGGGTTCAGTGGGGAAAAACGATCCATAAAAGAGCAGAATTCCCTATAAAACGTTTTTAGGCCAATGGACAGGAAGAACAAAGCGGATAAACAGGATTGGGACAGATGCCAGAGCTTGAATCCAATGGTCTGGATATAGCAGTGTCTGTATAATGAGCGGTCAGTAGTTCTTCTCAGCAGTCGATTTTGCCCTTCTCCAGGGAGCTGTGGATTTTATCCAGAGTCTTTTTAATGCGCAGGGCGGTGAGTCGAGCCGATGGGTTCTGGTACCAGCACTCTTTCATCAGCTTCACCAGAGCAGACAGGGTCTGTGATCACACACACAAACACTTGTTTTCAGATCATGGTGAGGATCCAATGTTTTAGAAGCATAATAAGACATTTAGTTCCGTATGAATATGTTTTTCTTACAGGGATCACAACTACTGATTATTTTTAGGCCCCGTCCACACTACTGCGTTTTCGTTTAGAAACGGAGAATTAAAACGAATACGATCTCCGTCCACACCAGCGTTTTAGCTGCGTATTAGAATTGATCTCCGTCCACATTAAAACGACTGAAAACGCGGATCACGTGACCATTCACCAACACTGGGCATGCGCGTGCCCGTGTAAACACAACTTCATTGATAAAATTATCCCACCATGCGCTGGTTCTTCCCGGGTTAACCCAAAACCGACGCTCCATGTACGGTCGATACTGCCGCTGCACACGGGAATTGTCACAGATCGCTCGAATAATAGCTTGCCTCCGGCGCATGTAGGCAGTTATAGCATTGCAAAATGCAGAATTTACTTGCACAACAGCTGCTAGCAAAGCTATACGCCATGACTGATGACACCCAATCATAGAGCCGAGCGTGAGCCTCTACTACGTCATCGTTTCTAAAGTCCTCCGTTTTGACCCGTCCACACTAAAACGCCCTCCGGAGATTCAAAACGAAAAACGGGTCGGCAGCGTTTCTAAACTTCTCCGTTTTGGTTCTCCGTTTTTGCCGTTTTAGTGTGGACGGGAGGTGCAAACGTAGCAAAAGGTCTCCGTTTTTAAACGAAAACGCAGTAGTGTGGACGGGGCCTTAGTCTAAAGATAGTGAGTGCTGCAGAGAAAACATACTTTTGTAGGTCAACCCGGAGGTTAGAGTCACCCTGATTCCCTCGAAAAGCCAATAGGAAATTGGCTTTTAGATTATTACAGAAAATAAGCTCTGACCAACAAAAGTTTATGATGATTACAAGCTAAAGTTATAAGGCTATAAACGAACTACAACACGGTTGCATGGCTTCAACATCACCACCACTAAACTTTCGACAACTCTTTCAGTCTTTAAAATCTGTAAGCTGGAAAGTTTTAATAGTTTGCGATGAGGCTGTAAAAGCAGACTAGTGATCAGATTAGTTTTCATCGAAGGCGTGATGATGTGGAATGTCCCTCACAACCTCTGTAGGCCAATTTTGCCACTTTTTCAAGACATTTCAACCGGAAGTGAAAATTCTTTAACTCATCTCTGGGTTTAAGTACTCATTCCTGCAGCATTATATATATATGAGTGGACTTTTAACACATCCACTGGACAGGTTTACAGGGACACAGAGATGTCTCCTAAATACTTACAGGATCTGAAAACCAGCGGTTGGGAATGAACGGCCTTTGCTGCTCCACACAAACCACTTTCCTCATGTCGTCAAAGCTGGGGTCGTTAGGCACCAGGTCATAGAAAGGTGGCTTGTATTCCTCTACGATTCCTACAGGAGGACAGTCGAAGAAACAGTCACTGAGCATTCATTTGGACAACTGTCTGAACAGATATAGGCAATAACTGTATTGCCCTTAAATACGGACAAAATATTTCTGAGTGTCCAGTGAGCTGACCGTTACTGATGGTTCTGCGAGCAATCTCCCACAGCACCAAACCAAAGGCCCAGATGTCCACCCTCTTATAGGCATCAAAACAGTCTGTCTGAATGGTCTCATCTAGAACCTCTGGTGCCATGTAGCGCTTGGTTCCTACTTTAGGATTATTTCCCACATCCAGCTGATTATCAGACTGCGTGTGTGTTACTGCCAGACCTACAGAAAGATACAAGGAAGGGAATGAACAGAAGACCAAGGAGAGAAGTACATTTGTGAATCACTAGTGTCTCTATATGTAAAACTACTTCTATTATACACTAAAAGTTTGTTCAGTAAAAAAAAAAATTAAATTGATGAAAAGTGACAGTAAAGACTTTTACTTTGTTACGAAAGATTTTTATTTTAAATAAACATTCTTTTGTAAGAACAGTTCATTTATAATATTTCACAATATTTCTATTGTATTTTTTGATCAAATACATATAACCTTGGTGACCATAAGAGACTTATTATCGACCCCAAACTTTTAAACTTAAGTGTAGTCGAAGCTGTCGAACTACTACAACTACTACTACTACCAGTAGTCGAAAAAGCATTCGATTGGATTCATTTCATAGTGTAGACGCTCATGTGGTCAAATGCAGCCACAAAATACATGTTCACCTGTTGAATAATAAAAACGCCATCTCCATGCACTTTTAAACCATTTCAAATCCCTCAGTTCTTGGTTAGGTCAGTTACTACAAGAACTTCATTACATTTTGCAGAAAATTAATTTTAAAAAGAAATCAAAAAATATATATATTATGTGTACAAGGTCAAATAAATAAAGGCAAAAAAAAAAAACAGCACAGCAGATTATTACCCAGGTCAGCGATGCAGCACTGCAGATCTTTCTTCACCAGGATGTTCTTGCTCTTCAGGTCTCTGTGAGCGATGGCCGGTTTGCCTTCAGTGCCAAAGATCTCCGTGTGCAGGTGCACCAGCCCGCTGGCTACCGACGCCGCCATGTGCAGTCCATCTGCCATCTCCACGGCAACACGCTGCAGGTAGTCATAGAGAGAGCCATTCTCGTGATAGTGTGTGATGAGCCACAGCTGAGTGCTAGAGTTTCGGGAGGTCATGTCAGAAGCCATGAATCCTGCAAAGAAAAGAGTTTAAAATAACATTAGCCACAATGCTTTGAAAAGATGCTATTCTCTCTTTATGAGTCAGAAAAAAAAAAATGTCTGACTCACCTAATATATTATCATGTCGTAGTAGAACAGTGTTGTATATTTCGGTCTCTCTAAACCATGACTTCTCATCTCTGGAGGAGAAGATCTTCACGGCTACATTCTCTCCTTGCCACTGACCTCTCCACACCTCACCATACCGTCCCTTACCTGAGAACATAAAACACAAAGAAATCATATCACATACATCACTGTCCCCAGTTTGGGGCACTTTTGTCTAGACAGAGATTACATAATTGTGTAATCTATACAAAGGCCCCAAAAACCCAATGGCCCTTACCAACACATTCTACCAGGCTGATCTGCCGTGCAACTGTCCTCTGCACCAGGAAGGGCAGTCCTGAACCACTGCCTGATGTGCAAGAATGATCCATCAGGTCCTAGAAAACAACAAGACTGATGAGTCAATATCTAACCATTAAAAGAATGAATACAGAACAACTTTAGCTAAACCACTGCAACATACGCTACTATTCAAACCTTTGGGGTCAGTACGATTTTTTGTTTTGAACGAAATTAATTCTTTTATTTACCATTAAATTGATCAAAAGTGACAGTGTAGACTTTTCCATTGTTATAAAAACATTTATATTTCAAATAAACGCTGTTCTTCTGAACTTACTATTATTCAAAGACAAAACAGCTAAATTGTTTTTAGCATTGCTAATAATAAGAAATGTTTCTTGAGCATCAAATCAGCATATTAGAACGATTTCTGAAGGATCATTTGACATTGGCTGTGTTTCCATAAACCTATTCACATTTTGCGAAAAACGGTGGATGGAAATGCCAAGATGCACATACATTTAAAAAAATGCGCATTAAAAAACGTATGCGCTCATTTGAGTCGGAACATGCGCATAAACTGCAATGGAAACACATTTATCGAAATAAATTCCTCAATGCGCATCAAAAAAATCATGTGACTTTGCATGATAGGATGGTATAACTGATCTAACCAGCAAGCCGCTTGTCTTGTACAGCATCTGAAATGCTGTTTTGGTTGGTCTGTAATGCCTGAGCAAAGGATTGTCAAAGTGGTTCGGTATAATTACCTCTAGTTTTACTCTCTTACATCACTGCATTCCCAAAACAACAGCATCTGCCTCCGAAAGTAAGATTACACATTTACTGCTTTTCGTCTGCGAGCTCTGAGATGCAAGTAATTTATTATATATGAAAATTATTATATACAGTGGCTTCTCTGACAGTTCTTAGTGATATTTACATTTACATTTACATTTAGTCATTTAGCAGACGCCCTTATCCAAAGCGACTTACAAATTAGGACTAAGTTCAGCGAGTCATCATAAAGAGGCAAAAGCAACAACAACGCAGGAAGTGCTCAAAATACGAAGTTCAGGTATTATTCAGAGTAGCATAAGCCTGATAAGTGATGTTTCAAAGGGAAAGGATTTTTTTTTTTTTTTTTTTTTTTATATTTAGCTCCAGTTTATCAGGAAGTGATGATTTTGTTCTCTTCGACTCACTGGATGGAAAAAGTCCTTTATTCGGGAATGTTTTATGCGATATTCCAATTTTTTTTGCGCATAAGTTAAATTTGCAACTTTGGATGGAAACATAGCTAATGAAGACTGGAGTAATGATGCTGAAAATTCAGCCTTGTCATCGCATGAATAAATTATATTAAAATAGAAAACAGTTTAAATTGTAATATTTCACAATATTACTGTTTTGATTGTTTTAATTAAATAAATGCAGCCTTGGAGAGCACAAGAGACTCAAAAACATTTTTTAAAAATCCCAAACTTTTGAATGAATGAGTGAACATCAATGGATTCATGAGTGAAGTTTCCCATTTCAATTATTCACTCACCAAATAAAATAAATGTAACATATTCCATACAGGTCCTGATATTTGTAATATACAATATATATTTCAGAAACAGTTGTAGTGTATAATGATAAAGTACCGCAAGTGTGCTGTCTCCAACGTTAGATGCAATAAGGCCGTCGATGGCCCCTTGCTCAGTGTCAAACTCATGCAGTCTCTCCAGACGCCCATGATGGAGTCTACGGCACACCAGCAAAGCCAGCACAGACAGCAAACCCAGAACCACAAACGGCCCGAACACAAAGAGAACCAACATCTCCACACGGTAATGCACAGCCTTCTCTGATTCTGGACCTTTTCAGAAAACACAAGCAAATACATTTAATCATACATTTACAATTCTCCAAGTATTAAATAAAAAATTATCAATCTTTGATCCAAATTATTTATTAGATGCTAAACTATAATTAAACAACTATAACTAAAATTTGTTTTATTAAAACTAACAAATACTTTTATCTCTTATTTAATTTGATGGTCAGTGAAATTGTTTGCAGGGCAGGTACATATCTGAACTTTAGCCAGTAAAGTCCTTACTCTTGATCCCTGTTTACAAAACAGTACCACCGCAAAACTGGTATTCAAATCTCCTACAGGTTGCAGATTACAAATCATGTTTCTCTAGAATTTGAATGAATTGACTTACTTGTCAGCAGTAGTCGTAGAAGGGTCTCTTTGGAGACATTGGCGTTGCACATGTGTTGGGAGCAGCATTCTACGATGTGACTAGCAGAGGGATTTGCAGAGCAGGTCATGCGCTTGCTCTCTGGCCCAATCAGGCAGCCACGTTTGAACGTCGTCACATCGTTGATAATGATAACAGAGGTGTAACACTGGTCTCCGGTACACTGCTGCTCATTACAGTCACTGCCGACACACATGCAGTCAATGGAGACATCTGGACAGAGACAGAAAACAGAAAGTGAGGTAGTTAAATAAAAAAAACTAGGAAAAAGGGCCCCAGTCTGTCGCCAGTTATCCCCAGCTGCAAAAACTCTGGGAACAATGAAATTAATTAAAGGTCCCATGACATGAAATTTTCACTTTCTGAGGTTTTTTAACATTAATATGAGTTCCCCTAGCCTGTATATGGTCCCCAAGTTTCTAAAAATTTCAATCGGTGTAAATCGAGCTTTTGCTATCTTTCTCTGCCTTTGAGAAAATGGAGGCTCATACGCGCTGATCTTGAATCTCCTCCTTATGACGTCATAAGGAGGAAATGTTACCTCCCCTGTCTCTGCTTTGCCCGCCCAGAGATTTTCCGCCCATGAGAAAATGCGCTAGGAAGTAGGAACGCGCGCGCGCGATTTTAGTTTGTCCACGAGACGAGAGATATCATGGCTTTTGAGCGAGCGAAGCATAACAATTGCTCAATAATTGGATGTACAAATGAACACCGAAGGGTCAATACAGAGCTGGGCTTGCTGAACGTCTGAAACTAAAGTCTGGATCAGCTTCACACCTCGGACAAGTAAGTCAACTAATGATATATAAGTGTGTTGCTTTACTGTTTATGGTTAACGTTACCTAGATTTTACACGTAGAATGTGGCTGTAACATTAGCTATGCAGCTATGCAGTTTATGTGTGTGAATACACACACTGTAACGTGAGTGTTGTACACGTCTTTGTTATTTGGATAACCGTTTTCCTGTTGGTTATATGGCGCGCGCGATATCCGCATTTCAAGATCGCAGAGCTTGATGATATTGTAATAAGATAAATAAATACAGACGTTACAGATCTCTCATGAAAAGGCAACAGTAGGTTCGCGTTAGCTACATGATAATAACTAAACCATCCGAATAAAGTACCGTATCCAGACATAATATTTTAAACTGACCATTCGGAAACGTCCTGCTGGAGCCGCTGAGTTGCAACTTCTTCATCCGTTGCTTCTCCATCTGGATCAGATTCTGGGTCAAACTGAAATGCTTGAAAGACTGCGTGTCTTCTTGCCATTGCTATATCCAACGTAAACATGCACGCCACGTTCCCGTTGCGCAAGATGGTCAAGGCCACACCCACCCTCCACCTTGCGCCGCCTTTCTCCTCCTCATTAGTATTTAAAGCTACAGACACCGAAACGGCCTGTCTGAAGGAAGCTCATTCTGGGACTGGCTTGTAGTGGCTATAATTCTGCACCGAGGCTGAATTTTTGGAAAGAGATTTCAGATACAGTACTAGGGACCACTAAGGCCTATATTAAAGCCTACAAAAAGTAGCATGTCATGGGACCTTTAAGGAAGAGCAGCATGACGCCAGTCCTCACAGACGAGACTCTCTCTGCCTGATAACCGAGACTGTTTTCTTCCCTTTTCCCTGCCTTCATTTCCTGTGACACTGAACTGTCGACTTTACAAATTGACTACACAGGATAAAGGCCAGAGAGCATCAGTGACACAGATCAATTAACCCAGCATTCATGTTTTATGCCCTTCGTGAGACACGCTAACAGAGCCAGAGAAGACAGGACACTGACACCTAATGAAAGTACAGCTACTACTAGGTACACCATTCCTACAGTGCTGTGGCTAAAACTTTCACTATGAATGAATTCACTATGAATTATTGGTGACATATGAATGGCAAAAGATGGTTGACATTGCCAGCTCCATTCATTAAAGGGAGAGTTTACTCGAAATAAAAATTCCGTCATCATTTACTCTCCCTCATCTGGCTCAAAACCTGTAGGACTTTTATTCTTCTGCAGAACTTTTTTTTTTTTGTGGTAACGAAACACTAAGACATTTCTCAAATTTGTATGTTACACAGAAGAAGGAAAGTCATACAAGTTTTTGAATGACATTAGGGTGAGTGAATGATGGCAGATTTTTCATTTTTAAAGGAAATTCATTGACAGGTTTCCAGTCTGCTTCTTTAGAGAACCAACTAGTTGTCAGTTTGTACCAAAAACTGTTCACTAAAACTACTAAATACTAACTAGTAAATAAATAGTACTAAGTACAATTTTAACGATTATTCCTGCGGTCACAAAGCTGAATTTTCAGCAGCAAATTTATTATTACAGTTGAAAACGGTTGTGCTGCTGCTTATATTTGTGGAAAGTTCAAAAGACCA
The DNA here is from genome assembly GCF_965113295.1 of Leuciscus leuciscus. Lineage (NCBI taxonomy): Eukaryota > Metazoa > Chordata > Actinopteri > Cypriniformes > Leuciscidae > Leuciscus > Leuciscus leuciscus. Next base: position 36,175,524 of record NC_138730.1, on the reverse strand, counting down.
GCATTTATTTGAAATATAGATCTTTTGTAACATTACAAATGTCTTTACTGACACTTTGGATACATTTTCAGTCATGTATCCTTGCTGAGGAAAAAAACAACACAAACAAACTTGTCCCAACATTTTGAATGGAAGTGTACATAAACATATCTGTATGTTCGGGTTTGTGAGTTGGCAATTAAAGTCCCCCTGTAGTCAATCATTGTATCCCTTAAAACTCACTGTTGATTACCAAAATTACATATTTAAAAAGTTTTTTCCTAAAGAAAAAAAAGTTCTTCATGACTTGAAAATAGCTTGAATGTAACTCTACACCCTTGCCTCATTTAGTATACACTGTTCTATGAATATGCAAATTGGCCCCGCCTCCACTCACTCACACCAGCTCAAAGATCCACTCGTTGACGTGATTGGTTACAAGGTAGTTTGTGGCGTCAGAAACACCAGCGATTTCAAACCACTTTTTTGAGACTGTCTTTGGTTCATTGCAGTTTTAAGGAGAAAATACTCAGCAATGGTGTTGACTCATGAATTTGAACATGGTTTGTCTTAAAGCATATTAAAAACACCACATAGACATATAAACAACATTAAAAGCTTGATTTTCACCACAGGGGGACTTTAAGAATTACCCATCACTAAACATCACATAAAATAAATAATAATTATTAGTATTTTTTAAAGATAATTGGTGTTATTATAGTTATATTATTCATAATAATAATAATAACAACAATTCTTATTCATAATAATAATAATAATAACTTAAAAAAACATTATAAAACCATAATAACAAAAATCGTAATAATAATAAAAAAAGGATTTATGTTTGCCAGGTCTTTACCTTTAGCCGATGTCCGTAAGAATTGAAGCAGGAAAAGGACGATGATTCGGGTGCTGCAATGCCCCATTTGGTTCACTGCACTGAAAGGAAAGCGAGGTGTTACAACTGCACATTTAAACCAAGATACACCACATATCACCCGTCCGGTTTAAATAAAACTTCTGCAAAACAGTGGGCCAGAATCAATCACTAATTAAAAAAAAACACACGACTTAATTACATTTTTTAAAGAGTGCAGCTGTGCTCTGCCTCTCTCACTCCTGTGTATGTGTGTGTGTTCAGACAGGGGTCTGTCTCCATGCCAACGGAGCAGAGAGAGGGAGAGAGATGCCCATTATGGAACGACATCAAAGACAGTGGAGGAGCACATTAGGAGAGGCAGAAAGGAACAAGCATTTTGGGGGTGTAGGACTCACCGTTACGGTGTAATATTCAAGGACACAAATCAGGGAGACATGATTAATTAAACACTACGAGTCCTTGTTGCATCATTTTATCTAATGCCTCATTAATCCGTAAAAATAAATAAAAGTAATTCAAAATGACCAAAATGAGTGACACAAGAGTGACAAGGACAGGCTTACTTGTACAACTCCTCAGGTGACTCTCAGCACTGCCTTTCAGAATGCGCACAGCAAGACTCTGTCTTCCCATTTGATCCTAAACAGAAGATCGAAACAAAAGCAGCATGTTAAACTTTTTTCTTTTCTTCCCACAGCAGTGAATTTTCCCTGGTCATTTCTTCAGGAAGGAGTGAGTGACAGGATAAGAGGGAGCCTGGGAGTCTCTACACTGATAGTAAGAGAGCTGATTCCCTTCTGCTGCTACCCATGTTTAAAAGTTATGGTTTTACAAAGACATGCGATCCCTAAATGCTTCTGTTTTGCATTTTTCTGATGTAAGAGAATTATTTTTTACCCATTAAAAAATTTGATTATCAGCATAACAATTTGAGTGAAAATTCTAATTAATTATTGCTCTTTCACTTTAATGACAGCAGCATTTTGTGCTTCAATGAAAGAAACAACATCTGACTGTCTGTACAAAGTAGTTCACATGATAAATGTATTTTTTTCTTATATTAGAGGCCTTGAAATAGTGAAGAAATCAGAAAAATTCACTTCACGTCCTAAAAAAAAAATTCTCCAAAAGCTTTCACATTATTGTTTCAAGGTTTCATTCATATTCGGAAGCTCTTTCAACCTGGATCATATTGAATATAGGCTAGTGTTATATGATTTCATAGAGTTTGTACACGTTACACTTTTCTAGCAAGTGTAATAGTTAAGAATAGTATAGACCTGGTCATCACAGTTTAACATGCACTGGTATTTCCAGATTTCAGTGATCGTGGGAGCCTTTTCAGTAAAGACCAGAGCGAGCTTTTATTGTCACGATCTAAAAGAGTCTTACATGCAACAAAACAATCAAGACGACCGACATAACGTTATATAACGTTAATGGTATTACACCCATAATTGTTCATGGAAACCTTTTATACAAGCAGATTATTTACATAAGGCTCTTGTATTCACGAAGGTGGGCGACAATAACACTACAGATCTGCTTTAACAGATACAAGTCGCTACATTATGATCAAATATCTCTTAACAGCAACGATCCACGCACAAACAACACAAACATCAACAAAAATATAAAATAACTCGAAAAAACAGAGGCTGTCGCATATCATGACAACGGCTGTATTATTACTATATCTAACAAACGGCCTGTTTGCAGCAGTTGTGCTAACTGTGCTAACAACGACCATTATTTACTCGCTGGATTTATTTCCAACAATTCAAAGTGACATTGAAGATCGCTTTTACCTTCAGCTGCAATGCAGACTCATGTTTGTGTTAACGTTCCGTGTTTTCACTGTTTTATTCGAAGTCGTGTTTTAAGCGCAGACAGACTGTCTGCCGCCACCAAGAGAGACTGAAAAGACTGCGCCGTGACGTCACCATAAACAACTGACGCGCGAGAGCATTGTGGGATACCACAGTCCGCCGAATGTGAGTAACAGGAAGCACAAAACAGCATTTGATTATTTTGTAAAGACACATTTGTCCCACACAACTTTTAGTTCAAGGTAGAAATTTAGTTCGTCAACAAACTTTTTTTTTTAGGGTTCACTGATAGTGTGCCCAATTTTCTCTTCAATTAATAAAAATACCTGTTTATTAAAGTTGATTAATCGTCGTTGATTGTCTGTGAGCTATAGTGATGAATTCAATCTTTTTTACAATATTATCTTCATGCTTCTTTCCAAGACGAACATTAGGATAGCAATAAGGCTATATATATATATATATATACCAGAAATAGTCTGGTCTTACATAACCTATAACTTAAGTTTATACTGCCCATCAATTCCATGTAGGCCTATCAGTTTACCTAAAAGTGTATGATCATTTTTATTACTATTTACAATCTGTTAAAGAGACACACATATCTGCTTAAAGAAAGCAAATGTCCTTGCCATGATAGTCAAGGAGCCAGTGGCCTGACAGTTTTTTTGCTCTAAAATAGCTTAGTTGATTAATTACCGTGTCATTTTCTGTATGGGGAAAAAAGGATATGGAGTCAGGGACACAAAAGGGCAGGGAGATAAGGCGACTGACGGCCCTCAAGTGGCTATACCGTTCCACTCAATATCATAGATTTTTCATGTATAATCAAAGCAATGCAATTTTTTGGGCATTTATGGCATGGGGTTCGATGTTGTGTGGAACGCAATTGCAACTCTGTGGGAAATGCACTTTTGCTTTTTTCCCCTCCTTGGCATGCAACAACATGAAACATAGAGGGATATATCTAGTTACTGAATATAGCATTCTGAAGTTAGTTAAAACTTTAAAGTCTGACTTTACTGATAAAATATTGTACCGTTAGCAATTTTTGAGCCATTTTGCTGCTGTGAAAAAAAATAAATATATATACTTAAGAATTTGTTTATTATTCAAAAAAAAAAAGTTTTTTGCATTTATTAACAAGGATTTTGTAATGTTTTGGCCACATGTGGACATCATTGTATGTGTACCTTTATAGGTTTGTTTTTGGCTCTGAAATGCTGTCTCCTATCTCTTACCTGACTCGTGTCTCCTTCAATAAAGCATTGATTATGAGGAAGGTGACATGAGAATTAGGATTCAGAGAAGGTATCAAGTGGCCTATATGCTTCCTCAACTGCATAGTGGCACAAAAGAACCTCCTGTTGCCCCTCCATCCATATCTCTAATCAAACTTGGCTAGTTTAGGACCTTTGGTTTAATCTTGAGGGGCTTTAGAAGCTGTCCACAAAAAGCTATTGTAACTTACTTAATTATAACCTCAGAAATGATCTGACCTGCCCGGGTGCCAGGTGCAGTGAAGTGTGCAAGAGCTTGCATGCCATGAGGTCCTATTGGTTAAGGAAAGAAACACTAGATGCCCATCATGATCGGATAAGTGGAAAATAACCTAACAATGTTAGATCTGAAGAAGAAAAAAAAAAGCAGAGAAACTTCAGTAAAGACCTAATGGAAAGTTTTCCCTCCCCTCTTGGTTTCTGAGACTTCTGGGTACCCTAAAAAGGGAGCAATATGAGCCCCAAGCCTTTTTTCCTGTCTTTTTCCTTTTTTTAGTTTTACTTCCCACAGCACCCTGTGAGTCTGAGCCCATTTGGAAGGTTACTGTTCATAGTCAGCATGGATCATCCAGGAGGACACCTTGCAGTGATTCTGTTCCTGCTTGTTCTGGTTTCTATGTCCACTGAAAACAACATTAGTAAGTACTATATTTATATGTTCTCAGCTTTCTGATCTTGTTATGACATGGCTGGATGTAACATCTTGTTTGGATTGGCTTGCACTGGATTAGAATGAACACAGGAGACACCTTGCTTGGAGAACTTCCTATAGCAATGATTATGAAAAGGTTTTGGACAAACTCAACTAAACTTATATGTTTCGTTGAAACATGTATGCGTAAATGCTTGACAGTATTTTTGTAGGAAATATAAATCGTGCCTACCTATGAATTTTAATTTATTAATTTTAATCAATTAATATAAAGAAATATTATTTATTCATGGAAAAGAAGGATAAATGTAAGACAATTGTCCAGCATACATGGTTACTCATTCAATACTGTTTATATTCCAAGTGTCTCCTAATTAAGTTGATTAAGATTGATTTGGTTTGATAAAGCTAAAATATAAAATTGTTTTGATTTGTGTAATTTTTTGGTCACCTCCTTCCTACACTTTTTGACTGACTGTACTATTAAACTTCAATGTGTAAAATATTAATAAAAAAACAATGTATGCACACTTTTGATTGGTAGTGTGAAAAATTAACAAATATATTTGATGTTTTCATTCATTTGGAAAAGTATACATTTTGAATTATAATTTTTTCTTTGCAGTCAGATGGTGCACAGTGTCTGATGTCGAAGAGCAGAAGTGTTTGGATCTAGCTGGGAATGCCACAGCCAGGAACATCCGCGGACAACTACTGTGTGTGAGGGGCCAAAGTCCAACTGACTGCATGAAGCAAATTAAGGTTGTAGGAACTCATTAAAGTTTCACAAATTAAACCAGAAATACTGCAAGAAAATGACTATAATATTACAAGGTTTATAGATTTCAGATTGAACCTCACTTACTTCTCAACTGAAAATTCAATCTTACAGAATGTTTTACATGTTTAGATGGAAATGGTTGCATAAATGATTTAGGATAATTTGTCTGTGATTCAAACAGAATGGCACTGCAGATGCCTCAACTATGTATGCTGATGAGATCTACACGGCTGGGTTTTGCTATGGCCTAGATGTAGCTGTGGGAGAGTCCTATAATGGTGTGGGTGAGTATTTAAACACCAGTCAAAGATCTGATAAAATCAGTGTTATGGAAAGTACATTTTAAAAGTAATGCGTTACAATATCGCGTTACTCCCTAAAAAGTAACTAACTCTGTTACTTAGTTACTTTTTATGGAAAGTAATCTGCTATGTTACTTTTGCTTGACTTTTTCTCACATCTGGGCTGGGCTTGCTTTTTTGTTTTTAATAACAAAAAAAAAAGTTCTAAAATGAAAAGGCCCTTTCACAGCAAAAGTGAAATGAATAAGCCTCAGGTTGAAGGAATTGCAAATTCACGGCTGAACGGTAGAAGTACAATAACCATCATGTTTACACAGCGCACACAATGCCTCTGCACCTTACTCTCGATTTCTCTCAACATGGGGACAGGATGGCTGTCAGTCAATAATTGGGAAAAAAAAGCAACTCAGATATTTTGTTGTACATTTCCTGTAATGCGTTACTTTACTAGTTACTTGAAAAAAGTAATCTGATTACATAACTCACGTTACTTGTGCATTACTTCCAACATTGGATAAAACATTTTCATTTGATGTCACTGATGTTTTGTGTCTGACACAGATGGCATTAATTATTACGTGGTTGCTCTGGCTCGGACATCAACAAGTGATCTGTCATTGCTGGAGATGCACGAGCGCAGCTCCTGTCACCCAGGGATGCGGACTACAGTGGGCTGGACTGTCCCAATCGGCTTCCTGGTCAACACATCACAGATCAGTGTGGATGAGCAGTGCAACTTTCCCCATGGTGAGATGTTACTGTGCTTTATTTCATTATACTAATAGTTATACTGTAGTGTAGATAACGACAAAGCTGTTGTTTCACAAAGTACTCAACATCTGGTTTAACTATTCGTGAGTTGCACATACATACACAAAGTAATGTTTTATGTAATTGGAATAAACTGGTTCACATGCAAACCGAGAGTTTAATTACAACTTTTGGCAGCAATTTAAAAAGGCATATCCTTCTCCCTGTGGTATACAGCGGTAGGAGATTTTTTTGGCTATAGCTGTGTCCCAGGAGTGAAGGACCCAGAACATGATCCCAAAGGAAACAACCCAAGGAACCTGTGTGAGGCCTGCATTGGTGACGAGAACGACCGTCACATCTGCGCCAACAACCCTCGGGAACGGCACTTCGGGGAGGCTGGAGCTCTTAGGTGCTGTATAATCAGAGATGTGAGAGAATGCATATGTCTCAGTGGAACCATTATTCAAAATATGAATATTCTTTGTAAAGCCAGAGTACTGGATTGCTTAATGGTTTCTTGAGAACAAACTGCTACTTTATGTATATGTCTATGCACTACCAATCAAAAGTTTTGGGTCAGTAAGATTTGTTATGTTTTTGAAAAGAAAATTCACCAAGGCTCCAATTATTTCATCAAAAACATTAATAGTGTGAACTATTATTTTTCATTGAAAAATAACTGTTTTCTATTTTATTTATAAATAATTGTATTATTATTTTTTCTGTAATGCCAAAGCTCCATTTTCAGAAGACATTATTCCAGTCTTCTGTGTGACAAGATCCTTAAGGAATCATTCTAATTTGCTGATTTAGGGCTCATGAAAATGAAATTATTAGTTGAAAATGGTTGGGTTGCTTAATGAAAGATGAACAGAAAGTAATTTTCTCTCAGTTTATTGCTTCCTTATCAATTTCCTAAAAAAAATCTGAATTTTTGAACAATAGTGTTTTTACATTTTTATGTTTTATTATATATTGTTATAATTTTAAAATGCAGGTGTGTGGCAGAGAATCTCGGGGATGTTGCTTTTGTTAAGCACACTACAGTCTTCGACAACATTCAGGGTAAGTAATGCAGAGCGTAAGAAGAGCTGGTTGAACAGGAGGTAAAAAATGTCCAGATGCAGTAAGGATTTCAAGTTGGTTTCTTATTAAATGTATTTTTTTTAAGGAAGTGAAAGAGGACAATTGTAGCCTTTACTTCATGATCTGTATCATGTTTCACTGGCTGACAGACACAGGGGGGCAGTATTTCATAACAATGCATCACTTTGTGTTCCTGCAGGGATCTGTGAAACCCTTGTTTAGTCTCAATAAACCCTGTTAGCCAAGTTCAAGGATTATAGATGCTAGTTTAATAGCATCTAGTTTTTAAAAAAATCTGGCGTGACTTGCAAGCTTTCTTACTTTATATTTCAAAGTTTAATCCAAATGTTGGATACCATCATGCCTCCTGTTTTAGAAATTTCACCATCTGTAAATAACCTTTGGCTTATTACTCATGTAAGGTAAGAACCAGGAGTCCTGGGCGCTGGACATGGAGCTGGAAGACTTGAAGCTCTTGTGTCCTGACGGGAGTGAAGCTAACCTGTTCCAACATGAGCGCTGCCACCTGGCTGAAGTGCCAACCAATGCTGTGGTAGTACGTTTGGAGGACAAATGCCGCGTTTACAAGTTCTTGGAACGTGTGCAGGTCAGGAGAGAAGGCCACACAGTCACACATTGGAGTCCCAAAGTCTGAGAACACTTAGAAAATCCAGGATTGTTTGCACTTAAGCCTAGGAAAAAAAGTCAAAGAAATGTATTATTGTGTGAAATGAAGAAGTATTTAAGATTGTGCACTAATTTTAGTAGTAGTAGTTAAGTCAAAAAGTAGTTTTTAATTAAAGTAGTATGTAACGTGTAACATTTGACTAAAATGTTAATGCTTATATTTAATGTAGAGAAATTTTAATTAAATCAGAACTAGTAGTCTTAAGACTTTTGGACCGCATTGTACTGCACACCAGGGTTATTATAGTTATATTACAGTATAACTAAAAATGAAACCAAAAAAAAAAAAAAAACATTTTTGTAAAAAAAAAAAAAAAAAACTAGTTGCAAGGCAACACTTCCCATTTTAATTTAGATTAACTTGATGTACAAAAATAACTAAATCTAAAACGGAAATAAAAATTGATAAAAACATATTTTAAAGAAAAACTATAAAAAAAAGGTTAAAAATGACAAAACACAAAATTACAAAAAAATTTACTACAATTTAAAATGAAAACAAAAAATAAAATCGTATTCAATAAAAACTACAATAGTATCTCAATGATACAAAAATAACACTACTACTGCACGCACGCACGCACGCACGCACACACACACACACAGTAGAAATGTCACGGATTATATAATGACATTTGTACTGCCAGGCAGTTACACAGTCTGTAGATAACAGGTTTGATTCACTTTTTATTACATTATCCATGAAATAATATAAAAACAGTAAGAAAAACCGTAAAAGAACAAGAAATCCCCTTTGTACAATACAGAGCATGAAAATCTCATTGGAAATATTGTTCCTGCACATTAGCGGTCACCGGTATGATTAAACGAACCCTGCCAAAACCTATATTAACAATGGTATCTCTGAACGTCTGGAGTATTACACAGATTACATCAGGCTGACTTATGCATTCAATACATCCAGCCTGAGCCCTGTGGTGATCATTGATTTTCACAAGACACCGTCTTACATTACAGTGTGTCATTAGGGGAAGATGAGACTACATTGAGCTCTGTTCTAAAATCCCAGAGCAGGACTAGCAAGCATGCACACACATACTGAGCAAACCACAGTGCAAGTTATGAGCAAAGATTGTCGAGAACATCCAATATTTGAAGATGAAACAAAACATGTATATTTCAACTAACACCCACTCCTGTCTTTTATTTGCTTTGCTACTAGTATTCCAGAAATTCCATTTGATTGCATTTTCTCTTTCTTATTTTATTTTACGCTTTTCTGTCTTCTAGAACGCGTTTGCTAATGCCACTGAAGGATTCTCTTTGTTCAGCTCTGTGAATTATGGGCAGCCTGATGTGCTGTTCAGCGATTCCACCAAAAAGCTGCTGCGTGTTATGGGGACCTACACTTCCTGGCTGGGGCCCAGTTACACCACTATTCTGAAGGCGTTCGAGTGTGAAGGTACAGTGATTGGAGCACTGCTGTTAGACAGTTATTGTGTTATGCAAACATCAATATTGTAAATGTTTCATTAGGGGCTTGTAGTGGTCATAGTGTCATTTTATTTTCATCCTTAAATTCACCATTATATCAAAACAATTCTTATTGTTTATGGAACATTGCAGTGTTCATCATACAGTGATGTATTTGAGCACATCTTTTTTTCTTTTTTTTTCAAATGTGCCCTCATAATCTTTAATCAAAATATCTCCCCTTCCCTCTCACAACATCATCTCTTCTCTTCACTGATGATATTTTTACTGGCGGGAAGGCGGGACAAACTGTCACTCACATTGAGTATGGAAGCTTGTTTCGGTCTCAGAATAAAAAATAAAAAAGGTAATCGTGACTTTTTATCTCACAATTCTGACTTTTTTTAATCACAATTGCGAGTTATAAAGTCATAATTGCAAGATATAAACTCGCAAATTCATGTTATAAAGTTAAAATTGCGTGATATAAACTCGCAAATTCATGTTATAAAGTCAAATTTGCGAGATATAAACTCGCAATTTCATGTTATAAAGTCAGAATTGTGAGATATAAACTCGCAATTGCGTGTTATAAAGTCAGAATTGCGAGATATAAACTCGCAATTGCGTGTTATAAAGTCAGAATTCCAACATATAAATTTGCAATTGCGAGAAAAAAGTCAGAATTGCGAGTTTATTTCTTGCAATTGCGAGTTTATATCTCGCAATTCTGAGAAATAAATTCAGCAATTGTGAGATAAAAAGTGGCAATAATCTTAAAAAAAAATTTATTCTGTGGCGGAAACAAGCTTCCATACATAAGATCACAGCAATTGACAATTTTCACTTTTTCGGGGTTCTCAGAAGCGAAAGTCGTCATAGTTGGGTAAGTGTCTATAATAGTGAACGGGAGATGACAGCAAACATATTTTTTCAAAATTCCGATTTGCTCCAATAGCAAAATAAAAAAATCCATTGTAACTTATCCACGACTCTCCGAAAGAGGGGAAAAATATCGAGAGATTGATTACAGCAGTCAGAAGAGAGAATGATGTGAAATTTGCTGTCACTTCCATAGCTGTTGTATTGTACACCCTTACAGCAGTTAATTCAGTATTTTTTGTTTTTTTAATTAGCTGCCAAGGTAATATAACACAAAGTGTAGCATTATAAATGTATTCTGTTTATTTTTTTTTATTTTTTTAAATATGAAAAATTTTACTAGTCACTTTACTATCAGTCTGTGAAAAGGTTCCATAGCAAACCACAACAATCCAATCAATTCCCGCCCTTCCGTGTCATACTGATTTTAAGGGAATACTTCTGATGTTAGTGAAGGTGCATCAAAATCTTCATTTACTGTAAGCATTAAAGGCACAGTACCATTTTTATTCTTTAGTGCTATAACTTTAAGACTAATGTAAAGGCCTTCTGAAGATCTAAGTATCCTTTTGGACTGAGGTTTTGAGTTCTGAAAGCATGTTTGTAAGGCATGTTATTCACCAATGCATCATGATTCTCTCTCAAATTAATTCTCCTATTTTAAAAAGCCTTTATTGAAAAAAATACAATAGAAATATTGCTATACAAAATATAGAAATAAATCAGTATAAATCAGGGTCAGTATAAATTAATATTTTTATTTAACAAGAATGCATCAAATTGATCAAAAGTGACAGTGAAGACATTCATAATGTTACAAAAGATTTCTATTTAAATAGAATCCTGTTTTTTGAGCTTTCTATTCATCAAAAAATCCTGCATTTTTTTTATCACGGTTTTTACAAAAATATTAAGCAGCATAACTTTTTTTCAACATCGATATTAATAAGAAATGTTTCTTGAACACCAAATTAGCATATTAAAAGCTTTGTCATCACAGGAATAAATTACATTTTTAAATATATTAAAACAGTTATTTAAAATTGTAATAATATTTCACAGTATTACCGTTTGTATTTTCAATCAAAAACATTAAAAAATCTTAGAGACTACACATTTTTTTGCGATTATGTTACGTGTCATGTAGTTCTTCGAAATGGTGAACAATGCCACTGCCCTACCCCTAATGTTTGCATATTATTTTTTATTAGCATTTTTTCTATTTTTCATAATGGGATTCAAGCTGTCCATGTAGCAGATGTGTAAAGATGACCTGCATTGTACACATGAATTAACTCTGGTCTCTCTCTCTCTCTCTCTCTCTCTCTCTCTCTCTCTCTCTCTCTCTCTCCAGGCCTGTGTTGATCTGATGAGGAAAGAGGAAACGCTCTCACACTAACCCTAAAGCACTCTGTGTAAAGTGTGCTACTCTCGTATATGGGCTGAACACCAGCCAGCTCTGGCCTGTGTTTTGTAGTACTGTTATTACTGTTCTGTTCTCGCAGTCTTTGTATGGCTTCATTTTATCACATTTTCTTCACCTCTTTGCCGCTAAAGCTAAGTTCCTGCCATGTGAAAAATACAAAAATAAGCACAAAAAGACCTAAACTTCTATGCAGAAAAGAACTGGAGGGAAACACACCGCAAACCATGAAGGGTATTTTGCCTTGACCGTTGTTAGTTAATCCATGCCATTCTTTAAAGTTCAACCGAGGGATGCAAAGTTTTCTGAGCACAAAATACATGAGGTCTGCATTCAGGGCCAAAGCATACTCTACGCAAGTACATGAACACAAATGATTTTAGTTAAACAAGTTTGATTTCACATGTTATTGGTTTTCTTTATGCATCAGACTTAAAGTATGTGTTTTATTCAGTGTTGCTGTAGCAGGAATTAGTGTCTTTTACAGCAAGTTTTCTATTTCAGATCAACTATATACCTGAATAATGTCATGTCTATTTTAATGGCACAGACAATAGAATTAAAATACTGACTGCAAGAAAACATTCAGTACGTACACTGCAAAAAAAGTGGTTTTCTGAAAAATGCAATTCTTCAATCAAGATACATGAGAAGGAAAATGACAGCCTTGCTTTCTGAAAAATTTATGACAATTAAGTGAGTTTAAGCTTAAAACAAGACAAAAATCTGCCAATGGGGTGAGTAAAATAAACTAAATTCAAAGAGAATTTTTTTTCCAGATCCCATTGGCAGATATTTGTTATTAGTTTAAGCATTAACTCACTTAATTCGGATTTCTTTTATTTATTTTTCCCAGAAAATAAGTCTTAATATCTTATGTAATTTGATGTATCTTGATTTAGCAATGTTTAGATATTTGGACTGGAAAACAAAACAAAAATACTAAGTAAGAAAAATATTTGTTTGCAGTGTCCATATTCAGTCACATCTGAGTTTGTGTACTTACGCATAATATGTTTCTGACTGCTTGATAATGACTTTTAACTTGAATATTCATATTCTTTGTGTATCTAAAACTAGCAGTGTGCAGGTATCAAGGAATTAAAAATGAGAGGATATAAGTAAGTTTATTACATATATAGATACTCAAAGTAGCACATAATAGGACATTAAAACTCTTAAAGGTGGACAGATTTATGGTTGGTTGTTACATAACACAGGTGCTTTAACGGTGCTGTTTCCTGACCCTTCAAGGTTACAAAATACCAACTTGAACTACTGTGTAAATAGTCATGTCACTCTTAGATTTATAGAGCCTTCTCTTATTAATAAAAATCCATGTTGTCAAACATTTGCAATTCTCTTTTTTGTATTCTAGACAACATCAACTCCATGACTCAAATGAACTCATCCAACTCTAGTGTGTGAATGCTAATGTATTATTAATGACAATAGCGTCTCGTATGAATTCATAATGAGCTGTCTATGGCATTCTAACATTGCTAATGAACATTTGTAAATTTGATTGCAGGTTAATTGAGGATTTTGTGCCAACGTCCTTGAAAATGTACGTCAGAACTTTGTACGCACACACGCTCACATAATTATTGTCTTTCTCAGTGTTTTCAGTAGATGTTTCATCATTTATTTATCTTGAATACAAATTTAATTATCTTGTCTCTCTCTTAGGCTTTGCCACACGCCCTGCTGCTTTACGGAGCCTATGATTATTAAGTCATTAGTGCATAAATAAAAATGTCCAAGTGAAAAGTGGACTTGAACTGTCTTAGTTGCCACACTGCGTGCAACACAAAGAATAACAATTATAGACCAATGAAAATGTAGACAGAGGGAAAATCTTTTTGGTTTAAGAAGAAAGTTTGATGGTACCAGATGGTCCTACAGCTCACACATTGAGTGGGTCTGTTTATGAACACAGGCTTCATTAATCTGAGATGTAGATGACACTCACCAGCAGTAGTGCAAGATGAGCTGTGACTGCAGCTTATGTCATTAACACAGACACAAGTTAATGAAGTCTGAAGCCTTTTAATCCATTTGTATGCACGTGTACATTCTCTATTAATCACTACAGACATGTAATACTTGTGTCAAAACTTTGTTTGCTTATTGTCAATGACTCAGTAAAGCCTAAAGGGGAGTTTACACTGACAAAAATTCTGTTCTGTATATCAGACAGTCTTTTGTTTTAAAAGAGAGTTGCTGATTTAGAAAAAAAGTTGTCAATTTTACTTTATGCAAATGAGCAGCGACGCAACACTGCAACTACTAAATGAGAGCACAGACTGTGAAGTCAATGCGTATACAGGCAACATGCAGTAGGCCTATATTTAATCACTTTAATCACTGTCAGTGTAAACAGGGCTTAAACTGGTAGAGCAAAGGTATTACTATAATAAAAGGATCTTCTTTGGTCTTTTGAAATATAAGTTCAGTCAGGACCGTTTTCGTCAAATACGATTGACAATTAGCATACAGTTTGGATTGGCGGTATGGTTCTGTTCTGGGCAAGAACTCCCTGCGCATCCATGCAGCCTAGCATGGATAAGAGCAGGGAGAGCAGCGATAACCCCCCAACATGAATGTATCGCAGATATCATTAATTCAAGATTTTAAAGTACAGAATAATTCGAAAATGTATTCTGATTCAAGGGGAAACTGTCAGTGGAGGGACAGAAATCACTCAGAATTCATCAAAAAAATATCTTCATTTGTGTTCCGAAGATGAACGAAAGCCTTATGGGTTTGGAACGACATGAGGGTGATAATGACAGAATTTTCATTTTTGGGTGAACTATCCCTTTACATTTTCAGATAATTTTTCATGACACAAAAGTTTCACAAAAAATATTTAATTTATAATCCCCATTTACAATCCTTAAAGGCACAAAAGCCTTTTTAAATTAAACACATCCCTTTTAAATCATGGATCAGCATATAACAGACTCAGAGACACCAGTATTATTGTTTCATCATTATGTATTTCGTTAAAACAGTTAGTTCCTCTCTAATACATAAACACAATACAGACTTCAGTGATTGCATATCAGACTCTTGTCCAGTCCAGAGAATAATCTGGCACCTGCTAAAGTAAAGGATTAGGCTGCGGGCAGCTTCACTCTTTCCTTCAGGATAATCTTTCCCTCATTCCCTGCATGGGCATGACGGGGTCTCAGGTAGGCTACACCTCACATCTCTGCTCCTCACAATCCCTTCGATCACGTTTCAGGCTTATCCTGGTGGTTGGGGGCACTCCTGGGAGAGAGGGGGTCATGCACAGTCACACTCAATGTCAGCGTTCACTCTCACATTCAAACTGAGAGGCCGTGGTCAATAACGAAAATAGCTGTGAAAATAGCTGAACCTCTAGTTGATTTTCACGGTTTGATTAATTTATTTTGTCAAATGTTCCAAACAGCTAGTTTCATTATTATTATTATTAAATCATAGATTTTTCAACATAGCTATTTTAGTTTGAAGGAAAGACACGTGTAGGCTACTGTTTACAATCATCAAGTCCGATTCGGGAATAAATTACTCAATTGAATCGGTTCTTTTTAGTGAATCGGTTGAACTCGTCTGAATCTTGAAATCGTATAATTGATAATTTCGAATCGATTCCAGCGGAAATGACTCACTCACTCACCTAACTGCTCATAGACCAGCAACCAGCCAGTTCAACTCTACTGTCCACACAATAACCGTAAATATCCAGAAATTCATTTTACAACTGATACGGTGTTATTTAATATTATTTATACGGCTAGTTATATTATAGATAGATAGCGTCTCTCTGGAAAACTCTCTCGAATCAACCCGCAGACTCGCTCTTGTTTCAAACACAAACGGAACTGGCGCAATCCTGCCTCTCAGCTGTCGATTGTTGCGAACATGACATCAGAGGATTTCACCAGAAATATTATTACTGTAACATTGTTGCAGACAGTGCTTGTTTTGTTGATAGGGCGAATGTTTGGTATACGTTGTGATTGATTATTTTTTCTTAGTGGAAGCTGAACTATAACATTTTATGTCCGCGTTTTGTGAGTGAACGACGTATAGGCCCAACTGTTAAAACCGGACTGACAACCGTTTTCTTCTGCTGTGTGATTGTAGCCATTGAAAACACAAACTGCCAAAGAATACAGACAGTAAGTCATAATTATATTTGGATTGAAGGGAGGGAAAGAGAGAAACAGCTATTAAGTCATAATGATGGTAGCTTTGATTACAGTCTCAAAGAGGGACACTGGATTCAGCCTGGTGACTGACAGGAGAGGGGAATGAAGCCTGCAGTGAATTACAGAGAAAGAAAATGAACACCCACACTTGATGGATCCACAGGACAGCTAGTCTGGTGGCTATTAAAGAAGAGCGGGAAAGTAGATGCATAGTGATCAAGGTATTTTTGTACTCTTCAAGGAAAGCACTTATTTTTCGGTTTTTCTGATGCCCTAAATTTACTGGAGATTTCCACAGGCACTTTAATATAGGCTACCAGGGTGTGATTTTTATTTAAATTAACAGATTTAAACTTTTTGTTAACATATTAATGGTCACAACTGTTTTGGAAACCTTTTACTGTTTAATTTATTTTTGCTACTTTGTCTTTTATGTTTAGATTTTATTGATTTAGTCTTGTCACAGACAGACTTTTAATGTTGCAATATTTATTATGAATTAATTCTAATAAAGCATAATAACTATTATGACTCTCCCTCAGGCATAATTTCCAGTCAGTGAAGAGGATGCTTGAGATAAAACAGAAGTGAGTGAAGAAAATAAAGAATCAAGGTAAATATAACACATTGAAATTATTTATAAAGTATTAAATTATTTCATTGTGTGGATGTATAGTCTTAATGTAGCCCCACCCATTTTCAGGGTGCTACCGCAAAAACGGAAGTTCAAGCACAAAATTATAAATATAACACTGCGCTTGTTTCTCTGGTGCATAAGGTAAATAAGTCATACAATTTTAGCTATGAAATTAACTTTAAAAAATATATAAATTCCATCACCATCATTTCCATAACATAGTCAATGTAGTGGAAATGATAATGTGATGTTAATGACTTTCAGAAAATTTTCTGAAAGTTAATGACTTTCAAAAAAATATCTACAGATGTTTACACTTTCAGTGATAGGACAACGTGAAAGGAGCTATTCTAACACAACAAAACTCAAAACAAGCATTCTGCTCAGAAAACTTGAAATTCCCACATAATTCCCACTCTTACAGTAGTTCTCCTCAGACCACCCATGGGGCCGTCAGCTCGAGTCCCCTGAGGGCTCAAGCTGGTACCTTTCGGACAAAGCCAGATCTGTGTAGAGTAGATGGCAAAGAGGCCCTGTATTTGGCAGCCGTCTTGCCAAAGCACTTTGCTTCACAGACCTTTCAGGTACCCTTGTGCAGTGATCCTCACTTGTGTGGGAGAGAAGTCTGGCCTGCTAGTGTACCCAGGCTCACCATTACCTCAGTCAGGCCTTGGCTCCAAAAATGGAGCCACAAGAAGGTTTAACTCCTCTATATTACAGCTTCAGGTCAGGCAGATACAGTATACGTATATACACTACATTGCGATGCGTGTGAAAGTTATTCTGCCCACACCCGATGCCTGCTCCGTCCCCGTCACACATCATTTCAGCTGAAGTGCGGGGTATGATAAGGGGTGCATGTACGATTGAATGTGACTGACACAGGATTTTCTCCATCCGGTAAGCTGAGCTCCTGCGCTTATCAAAGAGCTCTTGTTGGATGTGTAATGTATCAGTTACAGCAAACAGGCCAGCTACACCTGACCCTCAGCTTACACACACACACACACACACACACACACACACACACACACACACACACACACACACACACACACACACACACACACACACACACACACACACACACACACACACACACACACACACACACACACACACACACACACACACACACACACACACTCGTCCTTTATACTGAGGCTTTTAGCTAAGATGACACTGCAGGGGATGAGGGCTATTTGATTGATTAATGGATTATTAATGGATTTGACTTGTTAGCGGATTGGAACTGATTGATTGATTTTCAATTAGGGCCAGAATCGAATTTCCGTAAGGGAAACAGCAGTGCTTTCAAGGCAGTAAGAGAATAGTGGTAAAGTTTTAGGTAAGCTTAGGTTTCGGGTTTTGGTGTGGTGTGGTGTAAATGAAATGCCATATTAGAGCTGCTTTGCCATTCTTTACACTCAGCACAAGTCTTGTTTTCATTCAGCTGCCCACAGGAATCCAAGGTGGATCGATCTTGATATACTGATACTTCTGATTGCATAATTATATTGAATGTTTTTTGTTTTTGTTTTTTTAACAAGTGAATTCATTACTTTTTAAATGTGACAGTGGATATGCATCATCAGAGCTAAAATGTACAAGTCAGAGCTATTTTTTTAAAATTATTTTTTTTAAAGATGGGCCCTTTATAGATTATAGATTGTCTCTTGAAAGGGCTCAGGGTAAAAATTTTAGTTTTCCCCTTTTGATGATGGCCCTGTTTATCATAAACCTAAAAAAAAAAATAGTTGTTAGCAGTTGTTAGTTGTTGCTAACGTGTTAGCAAATAGTTGTGTATAAATAGCTATTTGTTTGTTGAATTTGAGGTCTCACAATTGGCTGTTTATTTATTCGTAGAACTTGAACATAAGTGTTTTTTATTTTTGGTCCATACAAAAAAAGTCCATATAAGTAATAATTGACTCACCTTGCTGTTGTTCTGATGCAAAATAGCATTCTTTCTTTTTTGTATGAAAAAGGAGAAATAATTAAAAAAAAAAAATCCTGCTAGCGATCGTCATTTTAAAGCTTATTCTTTTACATATTTATATAACAGCTGGTGAACATGGTCATTTCATGTCTGGGTTTGAAAAAAGTACATCAGTCAGCTGTTTGTCCTCCTTCTGCAACGCTTCAGCTATAAACAGAGACATTAAATGAGATAAAACACAATATGAGTATAATTGAAGTGAGCCTTGAAGTATGTTATGAATGATGCAGGATCATGGTTAATATAAGCCAGGTACACAACTCATCCAGCTACTGCAGCATGAAAATTGACACATGACAACATGATGTAGTGGAGTCATCCATCAAATGTCATGGATGTAGTCAGGTAATGCATGTCCAAGGTGTGTGATTCTCTGCTTTAAAACACACATAGACACATACACACGCACACACATCCTCATACGCGCTTGGAATGTGCAATATTTTCCACCTGCCTGAACTCATCATTAGCACTATGGTAATTGCTTGGATCTTAGATAGCTCACTCATTACAGGACCCAAACAATCCTGAATCCAATTAGAGATATGTCTGCCTCTCATAAAAATGTAACTCTCTTATGAATCCACACGTACAGTTGGTACAGATGTCATATCACACATATTTATTGAATTAATCTAAACTATATTAGAGACTCATGATCAAAGATATATATAATTTACCTTCTGTATTTGCATGTTACCTTCTGTGTAACAGTACGACACTGTCTAAAAAAAAAACAAAAAAAAACCCTGGTCAAAACATAATAATTATATAAAATATTTATATTTCTATTCAGCAAGGATGCATTACTTGATTTGTATTTTTATAAATGCTGTTCTTTTAAACGTTCAATTCTTCAAATAAAAAAAAAAAAAAAAAAATCTGCAGGTTTTTTTTTGAGCACCAAATCAGCATATTAGACTGTTTTCTGAAGGATCACGTGACACTGAAGATTGAAGTACCGGTAATGGCTGATGCAAATTCAGCTTTGCCATCACATGATGAATTTAAATAAAATATATAAAAATAGTTATTTTAAATCATATGTAATATTTCCCAATATTACTATTTTTACATATTGCTGAGATGAAGCCTCTTTAGCGCAGTTCTGCGTATTTATAAGCTATATGCAGGTGCAGTACAGCAAACACTTATCAAAACGTCCTATTATGCCAAGTACTCCAGATGTTCACACACCTCCCCCTGCGACTGCATGCTTATCTCATCTACATAATTATATATGTCACAAATTAGACTTACATTTGCATAAGACTACAACTCAATCAGGCCCGTGAGCTTTGCATACCAGAAATATTAGGCAGTTAAATACAGGTTTTCCAGTGAACTACAGATCCTCATTAGGGCTTTAGAAAATTCTAAGGCTTCAAATAACTTTAATCACTAGGTGGCGCTATTTCATCGCTCTGCATCTCTGCAGGTGATGGACATGGCTGGCTCGGCTCAGCAGCACCATAATGATGTTACGTGTCACGGGCATTTGTAGACGTATCACTGTGTACAATTTATCAACACACACTGTCATTCTATCTGCCTCCGCCTGAGTACTGTCACAGAAGCCCAACCAAACAGCCACCAACCACATCCTTAAGGGAAATAAGACAAATGTCAAGCAGACGTGTGTGTGTGTGGAAGCACAAACTGATATATCGCTGAAATCACGGCCTGCCCGCAGACTCCAGACTCAAGCCAAAGAAAATCTGGCCGGTAATGTTGGTCTGTAGGAGTGTTTAAGGATTTAGAGCACTAACGTTGATGAGTGCACTAACAGCAGGAAATTGAGGGCGGCTGGGGAGAGAGGACTCAGTGGAGGGGAACACAATCTCCCACTGCCCGACAGATGACTTGCTGAGTCTCACCTCCTCATTACCATCTCTGTCTCTGTCAGGGTGTGTGTGTGTGTGTGTGTGTTTATGCATGTAAGGCCATAAACTAAAAGCCTCAGCTCTTTTCAGGTCTTGTTATAGTCAAAAGTTGGGAATAATTAAGAGTGTTATTTGAAAGAAGTCTCCTTCGCTCACCAAGGCTGCGTTTATCTGATGAAAATTTTGTTAAATCAGTAATATTGTGAAATATAATTATAAAAAAAGGGATAGTTTGAAAGGTCAAAAGAGCAGCATTTATTAGAAATATTGATCACGTGTAACATTATACATGTAACATTATAAATGTCTATAAAAGACAGTCTCTTTTGATCAATTTGTTGCGTCCTTGCTGGATAAAAGTATTATAAAAAAAATCGTACCTCAAATTTAGTCTTTTCCACTTAGCATTTTCACTGGCCACAATTTTGACATCAATACTATTAGAAAAACGGCCATATAGATATTTTCAATATGATAATTTGGCAGCAGGTATTAGGCTGCTGTCACTTTAAGACCTGACGCACTGATCCATTATACTGTTACACATGCCTTTTCTTTCTCAACTGTTTACGTCCACTTAAAATATAACATTATTTTATGTGTATTGACTGTTTAAGCGAAATAAGCAGCGAAAAAGAATTTATGTGGGTGCACTTTGAGCACAAAAATTGGATAAAAGCGTCTGCTAAATGACTAAATGTAAATGTAAAAAATGTAATGTATGGTATGGAAGCGTTTCAGATATTTCAGTATCGTATAGAAAAATCGACAACACTACATTGCTCTACATTGTTTATCATTTCAGATGCCTTTTTAAAAGACTACAATTGAAAATTGTATATAATTCATCCTGCCAAAGTGGCTGGTATGTGACAGCGTTAAACGCCACTGCTGAAATCCACCCGCATTTTGCGGGTTGGCGGGTGTTAATTTCAAGCCCTGCCCTCAGAAATTAAGCAGCAAAAAAGATGGTCAACATTAATAATAATAATGAGAAATATTTCTTGAGCAGCAAATCAGCATATTAGAATGATTTCTGAAGGATCATGTGACACTGAAGACTGGAGTATTGATGCTGAAAATTCAGCTTTGCCTTCACAGGAATAAATGTATACATTTTAAAATATTTTAAGATAAAAAAATAAAAAATTCCAAAGTTTTGACTGGTAGTGTAGACTGACGGGCATGTTGGCAGGCAGACACAACTCCCACAATCCACTGCATCCCATTAAGTGTAGCACACTTCAGTATTGGTGAATCATGTAGCTTTTTGCTTGGTTACACCCTGTCTTTTGTGTACAATTAAGTATAAGAGAGTGTGCAAATGTGGTCAGATGGAATGATTAATCTAAGATTTTGTGGGATGATTTGCATAATCAATACTCAACCACATTCACTCAAATGAGAGAATCAATATCACTTTGGGAGCCAAAGCATGCTGTTTAAACATGATTATTACACAATATGGGTCAAACAAAGCATGATCACATAAAAGTATAACATGGAAAGCTTGTGGTTGTTTCACAAGCGATGATTGGCATGCATCTGTTATGAATGACAATGCTTGGGTAGTTCACATTAGTCCATGTTGATTGACTTCAACCGTCTTTCCCTCAACTTTTGAAGGTTGTTGGCGTGGTCTAGTTGTCTAAATTTGTGAAGTTGAGCCCTCCACTGATCCTGATTCCTTGATGCTACGGTCCAGGATTCAGGTTGTATGCCAAAGTCTACAAGATCTCGTTTGAGTACATCTTTAAAGCGAAACTTTGGTCTGGTGTGACGAATTCCCTCTTCCAGAACGCCATAGAGGATAGAGTGAGGGATGCGGAATGGTGGCCATTTTCATAATGGATTTATTTATTTTATGTTGGGTTCTAACTCTTCCAGTACAGATCCGTGCTCTCTCTGTCTTTTCCACGATGACTGTCTAATTAAATTAGAATCGTGCAGAGTGGCTCTGCAGTATTTCGGTCTGCTGATTTACTTTGCTATTCACGGGCGGCTTCATTCTAAGAGCTCAAACTCTGAGAATGAGCCGATCCTAGTGGACAATGTTATTGCTTAGAGGTTTCTTGACTTATATTTAATTTAAACTTTGTCTCACATGTTTCTCACATAGAAACAAATGAGACAAGTGTAGGCAAACAGTAAGAGTAAAATGAAAGTGGATTATTATAGTTCAGATATTTTGCTCTATGACAAATTTAATGAGAAATATTAATTCATACAAAAATCTAACTTTTGATTACAGATTTTTATATCTAAATATTAAACTTTAGAATTTTTGGAAATCTTTCAATTTATGAGTGTGTATTTGAATAGGAAAAGAAATTGGCTGAACTGCCAATTCACAAAAGTTACACAACATATGAATGTAATGTGTGTTTTTTTTTTTTTTGCAAAGCTATTATTCTTGACTAATTGTATCCATTTATTCCCTGAGATGTACCAAATTTTCACAACTGAGTAGACATATTTCAGAAGCTAAGTGCTGTCAAAACAATTATTACAGACAAAACATACTTCAATTTTGCCATATCGAACCACAAAATGTCCATATTGTTTTCAGGTAATTTTATAAAAGCCAAACAATGGTAACACTTTAGCTTAGGGCCCAATTCTCCCTACAGTAGTCAACATTTGAAGTGGATCAAAACCTTTCATCAAAATTATAAATGAATTTTGAACAATACCCGCTCTTATCTTTGGACAACTTTGATCCACTTCAAATGTTGACTACTGTAGTTGCTTATTATTAGCATGTGTATTGGCTGTTTATTGTAGCACATATTAATGCATGACAACGACCTTACAAGTAATACGCAGTAATTAGGAGTTTATAGAGGCAAGAGTCTTAGTTAATAGTGATAATTGGAATAAAATATTTAAAGAATTTAAAATAAAATTGATTTTAATGTATAGAAATATATATATAAAAAAATACATTTGTATTGATTGCATTTCAAATCTTTATTATTAATATGATCAAATTGTGTAAATATACAGTATTTTCTGAGAAAACATTTAGGCCTATAGGTGATATATTGAAGCTTAATTCTACCTCCTTAAATTATGGAACTAAAAACGCTTTCTTAACCATACATATTTATATGACTATATTTATTTCACAACCTTACCTCAGAGACAAAGCTAAAACATGACGAGCATCACTCAGCAGATACAGAGTGTATAAGGAGTTAACATTTTCCATGATGAGAGATGCCTTAATTGATGCAGAATGAGATTGCGGTATCAAAAGAGGCTGGGCTCACCAAAAAAAACAACAGCGTTCTGGGTGGACCAAGAGCAAGAAAGGCTTTTTTTAATGGCAAATCAATTACTCATTTGCCCAGCGCCTCTGATTAATTACCCAGCACTTAATGTTTTTAACGACTTTGTGGACTAACTGGACTATTTAATCACCCGCAGCTCAATCCGCAGGCAAATGCTGACTTTTCCCATTCCATCACAGAGGAGAAGGGGAGAGACGCCATCGGCCGGCATCCATCACTCTTTCCCTCCCTCTACCTGAGCAATCATTAATGGAGAAAGGAGAGAGTGGAGCAGACTGCGGATCAGTCTTTCTTCTGGTTTTGTTAGAGGAATTGTAAACATCCCCACAGCCATTTGTTGGAGTGTGTTCGCTCTCTAATAAATAGTGGGCGGCTCTAGTCTGAAGGGCAAAGCTGCCGTTTCTGCTTCTGCTGTTTGTTGTCTTTCCACTTACAGGCTGAAAATCCAGCATCCGGTAGATGTAGTGGCATTCCAACTGCTGGCATATGAAATCATATTTCATAAAATTACAGTTGCTGGTTTTTTTTTTTTCATCAAGCTCATTGTGGTGTTAGCAACCTTTTGTGTCCTGAAAAATGTAGCTCAAGTGCTCGAGAGAATATCAGCACAGACTGGCTGAGATATGAACCCCCTCGCACAACAGATCTGTGGCGCATCATTAATTTCACAGAACTGCTTACCCCGTACTTGGCAATGGGATTTTCATATTTCCATTCATATGTCACTGCATAAATATATTTCTCTTTGTATATCAAACAGAATGGCAGCTGTAGTTGTTATCTCTCTAGAGCAGGGTAGACAATAAAACCACCAGGGCAGGCAAAGACAATAATGGATATACCCTCCCCAAAACAGCCCAGGATTTGGATAATACAGACCTCAGGATTACCGTGAATTATTGATATCAGGAAGCCCTTTGTTTTGTTTTTGGGGATTTCTAGCATGAAAGTCTGATTGTGTATGAACAGTGGAAGTTTTATACTAGCTCTTCAATGCAATTGAATGATTGATTTGTTGATTATAATGGGAGCATTGTGTCACTCGCAGCATAGATGACACATTTTTACGTACGTAAAGTGTTAATAGGGCAGCTAGAGATAATCTCTTCCGTTCAGCACCGATGACACCTTAGTGGAATATATATTTTAGAGGATGTGCATGCACATACACTAAGATATACACACTAAGTGTGTGTGTAAAGCTGTCAGGGGACTGAGATGGGGGCTAATGAAGCAGCCTCTGCTCCGTCACTTGGGCTGGTGAAGAGGGATGGCTTCAGGCACAGTTCCTTAACTCAGCGTTCTGCTCAAGGTTACCAGACCTTAATGTATTTAATGCTCCATAATACCTGACAGAAATGGGCACATATATCACACACCCACACATGCCAGATTTTCTTCTTTCAAATCGCACCCCTCTGAAAATCCGCTTCTCGTTTATGTATGGTATAGGGGAAGTTCTGTGTTTCAAGATGGCTTTGGATGGTAAATAATTAATGAGGATTGTTGGACTAATGGATTTTAGGGTTTAAGAACACTTCATCATGAAGGTCAAGTGGTAGATGTAATACCCTGTCCCCTTTGACCCCCAATTAATACCTTATGTTTGTACGAAAACAGATGGCCATGCAAATAAGTATTTTTATGTATAACATTTGCTGATGAATCATTCACAATAAGACCAGGGACATGCATTAAGGAAGTAAATAGGGTCAATTTTGATTTCATGTTGACTTGAAAATAAATTAGTTTTTTTGAAAACCCCATTTGCATTTTGTTACGTCTCAGCCTTCCATTAATGTCTCAGTTATAATCAGATTCTAGGTTGCTGTGCATGTCTGCTATGACATTTACCACTTGATAAATATACAGCCATTTAAAACATAGGCCTTTTATTCACAATAGCAAATTCATAATCACATAGACAGGCACTTATTGAGATGGAGCTTCATAATGAATATGGGCTTAATTGTTTTGTTTTATGGAGATTGTAGAGTCTGGCATTTTGCTGGATGCTTATCAGACAGACGAGTTTGATTCTAACAAAGTGCGGCAGAATCACATTATTCCTGAGGAGATGAGCCGAGATGGACGTTGACGGAGACTCGCACAGAAGGGAAAGAAAGCGCAGGGCTAGGGCTGCATGCATTGTTGTAAGACCAGCAGAAAAAAAGATTTTGTCACATCTGCTTGGATTCCTCACAATAACATGTTAAAATAACTAATTAAAATCATTAACCGACATTAAGTACATAAATATGAATATGTATAAATTATATTTAAATCATTTAATGCCATATTGACAATATTGGTAGAGCATGATTCAGAATTCAGCTGAACAATCACAATTCAGATTTGTAATTCAAATTCGAATTCAAGGAAGCAGAAATACACTGTATTGAAATGAAGAAAAATTTACAAAATTCATATAATATTAGTATTGAATGCATGAAATACCACCGGTAAAAATTTTTGTATTTAATTTGAATTAATACATTGACATTAATTTATAAATAAATAAATATTAAAACAAAATTTATTTAATCTAAAACATAAAACATTTTTGGTTTAGTATGCCAGATAGATAGAAAGATTGTACCACCTCAGCGATACAGTGTAAAAATACACCATATAGCGGAGATTAACACGTAATCACATTTTATGCAATAATGTTGTCTCCTAACACACTTTAGAGAGTGCTGGCAGTGATCATCTGTACTCTGATGGCTCCACCTCACCTGGTGCAGTTTATTCAAATAAGATTACAAGGTCAAGTGGGCCTGACTGACTGACAGACACAGACAGGGACGATAGATAGACAGATCAAGGACAAGTGAGGAAAACAGGATCGCAAAATGCCACAGGCCAGATTTAAAACTGCATGAACACCAAGGCATCAGAGTAAAGTCTAATCATTAGGCTATATATCTCAGACATCACTAGATTACTTTTTGTTCCACAAGAGATATATCTAGCATCATGTTCTGTGTCGTTCTGTCTAAAGGTACGTTTGCACGACAACAATGTACTAAAAAGGAATCGTATTTCCTTTGCATTTGTCAACGTTGTCAAAAGATCCCCATTTACACGGATGTGCGAAAATTATGAATTACATTATGAATGCCAGGCCAGTAGCTGGCGAGGTCCCTTTGTGAAGAAAACCTATGCACCTGTAGACTGAACGCATGCGCATGAGTTTACACAGAGACAATAACAGTACAGTTGTCAAAAGCCGTTGTCGTAAATGGATGGCCAAAACGCATAAAAAGCTTTCAGTTTTTAGTAGAAAACGGTGTCGTGTAAACGGCCCCTAAATCTGCATGAGAAGTGCTTATGCCTAAAGTGAGAAGAACACTGTGTGCGCTCAGTATCTTAAAGTCCCCCTGTAGTCAATAATTGTATCCCTTAAAACATATCTTTTATCACCAAAATGTCATATTTAAACGTTTACTCCTTGAAAATAATTTCTTCATGCCTTAAAAGCTTGAATGTAGGCTAACTCCTTGCCTCATTTAGTATACTCGGTTCTATGAATATGCAAATTAGCCCCGCCTCCACTCACACCAACTCAAAGATCCACATGTTAATGATCACACTTTGACGTGATTGGTTACAAGGTAGTTTGTGATTTCAGACCGCTTTTTAGAGACTGTCTTTGGTTTACTGCAGTTTTGAAGAGAAAATACTCAGCAATGGTGTTGACTTATGAATTTGCTCATAGTTTGTCTTAAAGCATATTAAAAACACCACATTAACATATAAACAACATTAAAAGCTTGATTTTCACCACAGGGGGACTTTAAGAACATAATATTCAAGACTCATAAAGAAATGTTTTGTACACCAACAGACAGAAACTGTAAGATAAGAGACTCTTACATCTGAAATGTCAAATATAGATACAGTCTAACACAGCTGGACAGTAAAATACAACACAAAGATGCTGTCTCCCTCTCTATCAATGCCCAAAGCTAGCTGATGTATCTGCTGCTATGGAAAAGGGCATTGATAAAAGTATCAATCCCTTCAGTCAGAGCCCATCCACATTAATTCCACATCCATTCATCAAACAGCAGGGTAGTGGACCTCCATCCTTCCTGCCCATGTCCTGCTGACTGAGAACATTTAGTGCCTGCCATGCTGGCCAACATAAGCTAGGAACCTAAAGCTCGCAAAAAGGTACTGTTCAACCAGTGATTAATACGTAATCACATTTTACGCAACAATTTTGCCTCCTAACACACTTTGGAGAGTGTTGGCAGTGATCATCTGCACTCTGATGCCTTCACCTTACCTGGTGCTATTTAGTCAAATGTGATTACGATGACAAGTGGGCCTGCAGACATGGATATTGCTCTCCCAATTTTTCACAAGATGCAAATGAAATTATCAATTTTTAATGTTGTCAAAGTTAACGATTATGTTCCCCTAATGATTTGCTCTCGCAACTAGAGGACATTGATCGTACCGTGGTCATTATCAGTGCGCCATTGCTGATTACATCTGATTAGACTCCAGGTAGTCGCCGAAATCACTCGGCCGATAAGTGCTGTTAAAACTGATTACCATTGTGATGAGAGACATCGACCGGCAAACATTTGCATTGGATATTACTGCTCATTAGTGATTAGATTGACAAAAACAAGGACAGGGGAGCAGAAAGATACAGAGGCTTAAAAAGTGTTTTGGACATGATTTAAATAACACATATATCATAGCCTAATATACACCATATTAAAATATCACATTTTCCATTTCGTATTGGATTTGCAGCAACCGAGAATGAGAATTGGATTCGATTTGTATCCCTATAAGCCTGCTGTATCATATATGATATGCAAATTTCTCAATTATCATCATGATCAAAACCGATAAAAATGACCACCTTCATGTCATGGTATGTGTCTTTTTTTGCTGTGAAATTTGTAATGATTTTTATATAACACAAGCTGGACGAAAGCAACTTAGGTGAGCTTGATTATCCATACATCATTTTTTGAAAAATCATGTTAAATTGTGAGAATATTATATACATCAGGCTTTTGAGGAACGTTTATTTGTACATCTCTCAATCATCATCGTATTGCATTATGTTTTGCCCTCCACAACAAAAACTATGATCTTTGATAATAAAACTAAGTGTTTAAATATCATCTTACTAGGAGAGATTAGAGTGACAACTGATATTTATATTCATGTAAGTATTCTAATATACTATTATAAAGATCTCATTGATTTACATTACAGCTCTCACAATTTATTTTAATATTTTGTCAAAAAGTTCACTAAACTGTTCCATTTTTCAGACTTTATTTCATATGTCAAGCTTTACATGGTTATTTCATTAATTTCTTATTTGCTGACATTATTTTGGGTAAATTATCTTTATGTCTTTGTGTCAGAGCACTTACAGTAATTCTTCTATTTGTCCAGATTAAATATCAGTTAACTTGGCCATGTATCAATATAATAAATGCCTTTTTCTTTTCAACACATAACATTAGTGACAAAAACATCAATTTAACAAGGTAGCTTTTTTTCAGGAGTGGTAAAAGCACATCTGCTCGTACAAATGTCTCCTGTCAGAGCGTAATGGACCAATTAGATTCTCCACTTGAAAAATACAATCGTGACATATCTTTGGCTTGTCTAATAGCCGATGAAGACGTAAATTCGGACAAAATGGCCCCTAATTGTCCTTTGCCATATGAGGTCGTCCGCCCAGGGAATCTGGGTAGAGGCCATGCTATAACAGCAATTAAAAATGACATAAAAACGGTGAGTGGCCTACATAACTCAGGCCTCATTATGTTTGATACGGCCGCTTCCCTCAGCTCTGCCTTCAAAGAGCGAGCACAGATCCAGGCCACACTTTGATGGGCCTGGGCTGTTTTTAGCTATTCTAGTAATCCTGCATCCCACCTAGGGTAACAACGAGAGAGGAAAAGGGAGGGAGGGATGTAGACCGAGGAGACATCACATGGCAGATTTAATGAACAGACTTGTCATGATGTGATAAATGTTGCAGGGTGACATTATTAGATGTCTCCGAAGGGAAAGACCCTTGCAGTTCCATCATGCTACTATCATGCAATTTTAATACGAAGCCGTGTCACAGGGAGGGCTGGGAATTCATATTCCGATCTTCCTTCGGCCAGTCACGGGTAGCAGACAAGCAAGACAGTGACAAGAGCTGGCATGATGTATGGATTTGATTTTACAGATGCTGTCAGGACCGAGAATCTGTGTCCTCAAACACAGTTCAGACAGGTCATTTTGGCTGTTATCAAAAAGATTGCTGCTTCTCCGGCCAAGTGCATCAACTTGTCAGAAAAGAAATAGGAACGGACACTTTAAAGCAATTCCTTGATCGATTCCAACTAGCAATTGGCCATTTTTCCTCCTCAATAAAGGTATGAATCAAATTAAACTCATCTCAGATTCTGCCGCACTTGCTGCCATAAAAAATATCTCCAGTGCCTTGCACACACTAAAGAAATTTTAATTTCACAATTACACAGGATCTCTCTCCATGAGTCCTGTCAGATCTTCGCTGAAAGGAAAAGTGAAATCCCAGAAGCAGAATAAAGACAGATGAGTATGTGGTTAAGGGGACATCGACAGCAAAAGTGAATCGGAACACCAAACCTCAGGAGCTTCCTGAGCTCGGAGATGGTACGATAAGAGCATGATATTACAAAACTACTTTGACAGCTTAATGGAAAAATGCAGAATGCCAAGTTTTAAAGATTCTCTCCAGAGAACCTATCCTTTTGCCTCTGTAGAATCCCCAACAAATCAGTCATCTTTTTTAATATAGAGATGTGAAATTTGAGGTTTTGCATTTAAATGCTTACTCTTTTGCTCTTGTGTCATGCTGCATCCACACCTATAGGTGTCAGTATAAAGTCAAAGAACTCCATTGTATAAGTGAGTGAAACAATCAAAATGAATGAATAAGTGTACCATTAAAACTAGTATTAAAAATATAAAAACTTGCAGAGGCCACAAGACAAAAATATATTTAAATTCTGTTTTTTTTTCTGGTCAATGTTAGAGAATTTAGTTTAGACATCACTGTTTAGAGAATTTTCAGACATTTTGATTTTCTGATTTTTTCCCCCCATTTTACTGAAAAACAAGACAAATATACTCATTAAAAGATTTTTTTCATAAATAGATAAATAACTTAAAAAAATGAAGAAAGAAAAATCTGTCAAATTTATTTTGAATAATATACAATTAATTTTCATAAAACATTTTTTTTTTTTGCAACGTTCTATATAATGTATTTGTAATAAAAATACAAATGGGATACATTTCACCTTACAAGAAATGTGAAAGCAAAATGACTAAACAAAAAAAACTTTTTTTAAAACAAACAAACAAACAAACAATATAATGCTTGTTCACAGTAATAAGAAACTGATTAAAGATTAAAAGATAATATAAAAAAATATATTGCACAATTCCCCTGTAGGTGTCGATATGCACTAAGACTGTAAATCGCCATTAAACAAAAGAAGTATGGCACGCTTCTTTATAGTGACCATGGTGACTCCTGGATTCACTGCTCGGTTGAGAATGTCTTTGTGTGGTCACCGTTTCATACTCCGGGTTGATTGATCTTACTTCAGACCGCGGTTTTGGAGCCTGCATACCTATAGAGTAAGCAAGGTTTGGGTTAACCAGAGTTCGGGGTATATTTGACGGTAAGTTTGCATTCTGGAATACCCCCCTGCCCTTGTCTCTTCATGACTTGGCTCTCGACGGAGGGTGGGAATAAATATCCTCCACAACTGACTGCAAACTGGCATTCAGATCTGCCTCCGTTTTGTTAGCAATGCCCAACTTCCTACGTATGATCCAATCAATTCCCTAATGGCGAAATCAAGACTATCACAACTTCCATTTCATGCCGACTTTAACCCCTTAGCTGTCACCCCCCTTTTTGAGAATGTACATTAAAATGCACTATTCAAGCTTAAATGGTTGTAATTCAAGAATAAGTTTGGTCTTGTTTTAAAGGGGAAAAATAGCAGATTATTGCTGAAGTGAAAGCACTTCAAAAAATTTAAGTATGAAAAAGTTATGGAAGTTTAAATTTACATTAAATCAAATATGATTTATTTAATATTTTTCTTTTATATAAAATATATATTTTACAAAATATGTTTTACAAAAAAATTACTATAAAATGAAAGCCATATATCTAACCAAGTTGTGTTCCAAATTTGAAGTTGATATCACAAAAATTGAAGTTCCCATGAGATTTTGTTTAGGCGTATTACCAAAAATAGCCACCGGGTGTCATTGAATTCCATTGAATTGAACTGTATGCATTCTAACATAACAAATTAATAAATTTCTGTCCAAATATCACTTCTGTCACTAAATATGGAACCTTGAGACTCAGACCTTTCTGACAATATGTGTTTTGTCAAGATTAGAACATATTTTTATCATAAATTATGAAACATAATTATGCCCAAAAGGGGAGGAGCCTGATAAAATAATTTAGAGTACCGTTTCTATGGTAACACAATGTCCAATTTCAAAACAGTTTTCACAGGATGAATTCTGAGATCGTAAGCTTTCAAATGATACCTAATTTATGATAACTACTAAAATATGTAATGTAATAAAAAAAGGCGATAAAAAAATATAATATAATATTTTAGAGGATAATATATATGTTATACTTTTTAGAAGATAATATTATTTTATATTTTTTTATTGACAAATACTAGATTAAATGTTTTATTATGAACTTTTAGCATGAAAACCAAAGTTTCAATTATTAAAAGTGTGTGCATCGACTTTTTGTGACAAACGCCAGAAACGCCTGTTATGATGTAGATTTTTTGAGGTGCACTCTTGTCATAAATTCATCTATTACTGTTCCTGCATAAATTGTAACAAAAAACAGTGCTGAAATATCTGTTAAGGAGTCTTAGACCTTTCCAACAATATATAGTTTGTCATGATTAAATTAGGATTTAATTGTAATATAGTGACGTAAACTTAGGCGTCCCGTATACGGGACGGTGAACAAGAAAAAAACCCTGCAATAAATAAATAAACATATTCAAGATATCAATTTGTAAGTAAAAGTAAAGTATTATGTGATCATAACTCCAGCCATTCCATATGACAACTTTGTGTTTATTTCCTCGTTCTAAGTTCCGCACAGGTTCCTCACAAAAGTAACTGAGAGAAAAGCTTCTATAGCCAAGATGAAACATGAAGCCAAATAAATATGATTGTGACGATATGTTCTGTATGGTTTTTTTTTTTTCGGTTTTTTTTGCGGTTTGGGGTATTTTTAATAACAATAAAGTATGGAAATGCTAACATGAGAAATGCTAAGCAGGTGTAGTATTGAGTTTATTATAAAATACTACAAATAATGCACGTCTGCCCATTATTTAATCAAAATCCACTTTAGATCGCATTCGGAAGTTATTACACGCACTCCATGATGGTTTCTGTGTTTAAACTTTATTTATCTTTATTTACTGTTGTATGTTGTGCAGAGGATGAGGTCAAAGCCAATGGGAAAATCTACACTGTTAGACTTTTCTGTAATTTCTACAGTTATTTACTTTAAATCCCCCAGTATTATACTGCTATTTCTCTTTACAGTAAATAACTGTGATTCCCATTGCATCATGGGAATTTTCTGTGACGTCTAACACCACATACAGAGACTTACTGTATTTTTTAAATTTGCTGTATACTACTGTATTTGACGTAACTGCCTCTCTGGCTGGCACCATTCCATCGTGCTTTTTATTTCCTAATTTTTGCCTTACACCGCGTGTCTACAACGCTATAATAGCCAGAGGCTGTCTATATTGGACACATTGAAGCGACCGGACCTTTAAATGCATACCTGTTTATCCCTTGTCAGAAATAGCGCGAGCGCTTGGACTCGTATCGGACTACGTCAGAAATATAACGGCCGCGGCGCATCACTACACCTATTTTTTACAGTCTATGCACTACACTGACTGTCTGGGATTTGTCGTGTCGCGTCAGAGCATCCAGTGTAGGTAATGGGGTCTGTCTTTTGTTGGATCGCGACGTTCGTGTCTGGCCCGGGGAAGAGACGGAATTCACTTCACCGAGAGAGAGAGATCAGCAAGCAAGGTAAAAAAACAAAACATTCTGTGTGTGTTGTCAGGATTGTGCTCAGTTTAACCTATGTTATAACGTTAACGTTAGCCTAACGTTACTCGTCGTCAGCATGGCGGTAACGAACTTTACCATGGTAAACTGAGCTAACGTTTCATTTTACACACTTTGTTAGATTATTGAATTGTCGAGTTAAAATATGCCAACGAACAACGCGTTTACATTAACAATAAATGTGAATAAACTAATGTGAAATTCTGTTTATAGCCTAATGTTGGCCTACTGATGAGAACCTTTATCGTTTTAGCATTAGTTTGCAAACTATACCATATTATACTTTTTTTTTTAATGGAATTTAATATTTACTTCCATTTTTGTGTTTAAAGGCAACTGCAACAAAGCGCCAATTCGCGCCAGTGACTTCCAGCAAGATTCCAGAGGTAGGCCAGCCCATTTGTGATATATTTTGAGATAAATTTGCTGAAATGATTAGCAATACGCTATGTGAAAATTGCTTTTGAGCCACTGGTGCAGACTAAGTAGCTTACAATATCTTACAATATCTTATAAAATCTCTATAAAATTGGCTAACTTTATATCAAATAAGTGACCTTTGCCTTATGTCTAACTTTATTAGACAGCAAATGAACCAATCAGAAGATGGACCATTGTCTTTGTTCAGTCTCACCAGATTAAATGTATCCAGGTAAGCACTGCAGTAAAACTCTCACTAATTCATTCATACAAAATCTAGCATTCTAAACAACTTAAGTTTATATTTTTGCATTATTTTGATATTTTATTAGCCAGAAGACTCTACCATTGCAGTCCCACCTGACTAGGAAGGTCCTAATATCAGCGCACAGGTGGGTTAACTACTGTAGGAAGGAGAACGATCATCACACAGTGATTTCTTGCATGTTTCTTACTGTGTATTTGTCTCAAACAGGAACCCCTTCACTGCAGACAAGCTGAAATGGGCTAAAATCATCGATTTCAGTCGTTCTTTCTATGGATCTCAGCATTTTTGGACAGAATTTAGGATTTGTAAGTATTAAAATTTAATCTGGCATAATTTTATTTAGTTCTTTTGTATGCTATTTATTGACAAAAGCTGTTTACAAATATATATTCTTAAGTTTTTGTGAAAATAATAATAAAAATTAACAAAAAAAGGAGGTTAAAAATAATGTGACACTAATACTCTCTCTCTCTTTCTCTCTCTCTCTCTCATATAGTGTTGGAACCGGGATCTCCTCTGAAGGACTGAGTACATTTGTGTTTGTGGGCACGCATGCAGACCAGGGAACACTCTGATGTTGTCAATCAAGTTCTGAACAGGAACCAATCTTTGGAGAAGTTCATTTATTCACAAAGGTGGACAAAAACATTGTGTTGGCTTTTTAAAGATTATTTTGATGATGACTTTTACTCCTATGCTGTAGAAAAGATGGAGTAGACAGTCAGACATTGATAATAATAAGAAATGTTTCTTGAGCATCAAAGAGACTTCTTTCAAAAACATTACGCCACTTAAATACTTCTTTTGGCCACCAGTGTACATGAATCCAACACATTTTTGGAAATAAGTGAAATTATTTTGAAGGTGGGGTTATGTGTCATGTATTGTGAAAAGAACTGTGTTTTGTCCTGTGTTGGACATTTCCTTTTTGAATGCTTAAAAATTTATTTATATTCTGCAGTTTTATGAATGTAATGGTTGATATTTCATTATAATACTTGTATAAGCTAAACAACCAATGACTACATTCATTTAGTCAAATGCTAATGTTTTGTTTATGGTTTTATGTATGTTTTCAAAAATGTTTGCAGTGAAGGACAGCACATAATGTGTTAATTTAACACGTTTACACATCTTTGTGTTAACCTCTCTGACATATTTACTTTGTTAAAATCATTAACACAATGAATGAGTTAAAATTAACACAAAAAACATTATCCCTAAACTCACCCATTAATGTGTAAAAATTTCACACATCATTTCCAGCATTGGCATGTTTATTTTGTGATATGAAATGTTTTAAATAAAAAAATGGTATTTTGTGATAACTTTGTCTAATTGGTTTGTATGAAAGTAGTACTTATGTAGGATAAAAATCAAATTAATCATATATCAAAATTATCAAATCTAATTTATATTTAGTACAAATAAAAATAATTACAGTAGTGTACTGATTAGCTTCGTTTTTACAGTAATGCACTGTATTACACAAAACTGAAATATGGTTTGGTACTGTAACTCTTAATTACAGTAACTTACTGGCAACAGTGTTGCCAGTAAGTTACTGTAAAAAACCCTTGAAAAGTCTAACAGTGTAGATACATACATGAGGAAAAATGTATTCTCGGTCAGTGCCACCTATCGTACAGGTGTGAATCAGCCGAAGGCAATCAATCGTTTGGCGTTCAGTGTGAAAGCTCCGTTCATCTGCGATTCGCTAAGCTTTATTATTGTGAAACGACCTTAAATCTTACGCAAATATGCTTCTCAAGTTAATTTATCTTGTTTCAAGAATGTTTAGACATTGTACTGGTAAACAATACAAAAATATTTATCAAGAAAATAATGTTTTGCACTTTTTACATGCATAACTGATTCCACTGGTAAGCATTTTCCTCTTACTGTGTTAAAATAAAAAAAAGCTATGTTTACGTAGCACTTACTTCTTAATACTCTGC
The DNA here is from genome assembly GCF_965113295.1 of Leuciscus leuciscus. Classification (NCBI taxonomy): domain Eukaryota; kingdom Metazoa; phylum Chordata; class Actinopteri; order Cypriniformes; family Leuciscidae; genus Leuciscus; species Leuciscus leuciscus. The sequence goes on along the minus strand of NC_138730.1, from coordinate 36,138,699 downwards.
GGAGCAGCAAAAGAGATAATGGCTTTGTCAGTCACTGCTGATAGTACTTAATGTTCCTCAGTAATGACAACAGTTCACAACAGACCTGCACAGGTGGAAAGACAAATGACAATATTTCACACCGGGTCTCATTAGAGGCTAGTTGGTGCATTTCCTGTTCCAAATACTGAAAACAATGAGTTTCAGGGGCTGCAATTTTTGGGGGATGAGAGCATCATGTTCCTGTCTGCTCAGGATTTCTTCTCAATCTACAGCAGCCCACGGTTCATGCATCATACATACATCACACACACAAGGAACTGAGACTGAGAACCTGGAAGCAGACTGCGGCCTCATCTGCTCCACAGACGTGGGCTGGGTGACAATCATGAAGCCGTACTGATTGTGAACAGAGAGAGATAAGAGGGGGAGGAAAAGGAGATGATGATGAGGAGGAGGTATGTAGAGATAGAGAAATGTGTTGATCAGGATCAGGGTTGGCTGAAAGGGTAAATAGGGTTGAGGAGAGAAGGAAGCTTAATGAGAAAATGTTGCAGACTGAACAAACACCCTCTCAAAAGATTTACAGAAGTGTTGTGATACCGCTTGTCATCTTTAAAATAATATTCCATAGCCTTGGAACTTAGAAATAGTTCATCCATAAACCAAAAATCAGTTAACATTTATTCGTTATTTCATTTTACATCTGTTTGACTTTCTTTAGTAAGTTGAGAATAAAAGAATTATATCCTGGTCACTCTTTTTAATGTTATGGACTGTGGCTGTCAACAGTGTCAAGCTTCAAAAAGCACAACAAAATTATTTTAAAATAAGCACATTCTTTACATTCCAAGTCTTCTGAAGCCATATAATAGCTTTGTGTGAGGAATGAGGATGCTAAAATTGAAGTCAAATGAGAAAATATGTAGTGAACATCTGTGGCATGCTGTTGAATACCTCAGAAATAGTTCATAAAATGACAGTTTACAGTAATGCACTTACAGCAGAAGCCAACACTGCAAATACACATATAAAACATAATTTGCAAAGTATAAGCATGAAACTTAAAATTTGGGCCTACATGTTAGTATGAGAGTGGATGATTAAATCGCTAACCAACGTTGTTAGAGCAAAGACATCTTTCAACAAATTTTATAACCAGCTGAATAAGTAATCCTGGTTATTGTTATCTGCAAAAGGAAGGACATAAAAGCAGCGTCATGTAAATATCTGTAAAACACTGTTTACAAGTTGTCTGCAATATGGCATTGGTATGGAGTTATTTTTGTTCCATTATTCCAAATAAATAGATTGAGACGCACAAATAAATGTAAAGAGATTCACAAAAAATGTATAAAATTCACAAATAAATAGATTAAGATCCATAAAGAAATGTAAAGAGTTTTACAAAAATGAATAAAATTTACAAATAAATAAAATGAGATTTGCAAATAAAAAATAAATATTTACAAATGTGTTTTATGTCACAAACACAACTCTGCCTCGCATTCGTTTGGGAATCGCTTCTTGTGCGTTTGTGGATAACAGCACGCATTTGTGGATTTTGAAACACTTCTAGAGTCAAATATGTGGAGACAAATCCACAAATAGGTAGACTCCACCCAGCGTTTACTCAAGCCAATCAGATAATGGTCACATTGCGCTGACCAGTCGATCATACAGATCCCGAGAATCATGGTCAGTAACACCCTCTCTACACCGGATGCAAGCGGCACAACATAATTCGTCAAAAGCATACAGTACCCATATTTAATCATTAATAAATGTTTCATTCTTTGAATAAAAGCTTAAATTAAATATGCTCATCATATAAAGCGATTGAGGCTCGCTCAATTCATATGGATTACTTTTATGATCTCTTTATGAACTTTTTAATGTATTCATTTGTGTTCCGAAGATGAACGAAAGTCTTATGGGTTTGGAACAACATGAAGGAGAGTGATTAATGAGTTGACATCATTCGCCACCGTCGTTTTTTTCAATGACATACGTCTTGGATTGACAGGGGAATATCTGATCTGTCTGCTTACATGGCAGATGTGAATATACGTCTCCGACTCATATCATTTTTATTTCCACATATGAAAAAGGCCTGAAACCGATCAGAGAATATCGGAATCCATGTGCTCTTTTACTTATTATACACGTTCTTGGGTCATATCTGATCGGTGTCACAAAAATCGGAATTGGGTCACATGAACTAAATCCGGCCTAAGTCAGTGTAGTACAAATTGAATTTTTGACAGGAATGAAAATGAGGCTGTGAGGGATAGAAGTACAGTGCGTTCAATGAATTGTACTGTTGTTTCACATACCGATTGTTCAGCTGATGAAACATCCAAAAGATTTCCAAGAGACTTTCAGTAGACAAAAACTCCAAAAGACTCTTTTGATAGTTTTTGAAAAATACATCTGATCTTGAACAGTGAATTATACATGCCACTATAAAGACGGTTAGTCTATCCTTTAAACTCTTGTTTTCATATGTGTAAAATTCAATATGACATCTACCCTGATTAAGGTGCTTTCAAAAAACACAAAAATATGAGCCTCATTGCTTTTAAACCATTCAGCCTGTGTTGTCTGTTCATTTTTACTAAGATATTGTTAGTGATATTTTATAACTTAATTATATGTTTTTTTAGATTATGTATCACTATATATTATTTTGTATTGTGCAATATATTGTTAATGATCATCTTTAATTTACAGTAATTACATCAAATAATATAAATGAGAAAATATAGTTTTAAAAGCAGGGGATTTTTAGGCCAACCATTGAGAGGCAGAGCAGGCAGAGGGAGACTAAAGGGCATTTTGCTGAAATCTGGATGATAGAGCACACTACGCGACGCCGCATGACATATTACAGCAGTACGTAATATGCAAGTTACCATCACTACATGGTAACTTGCATATTACGTACTGCTGTAATATGTCATGCGGCGTCGCGTTATCAACCAGGCAGAACAATCCTCCCATCCACCATAGATAATTTCTCAAATTGCTTATCTAATCTGTCTCAGCTGCTGCCTGAACCCAAACAAACAGATGAACTAGAAGAACTAACTAGCACTATGAGCACCATTCTCTCTAGAACATTGGATGTGGTTGCACCTATTAAATTAAAAAAGGTCAGAGAGAAAAATAAAGCACCATGGTATAACAATACTACGCATGTTTTAAAGAGAGAAACCCGTATTTTAGAGCGTAAATGGAAACAAACTAATTTAGAGGTCTTTAGAATCGCGTGGAAAGACAGTATGTCACGTTATAAAAAGGCCCTAAAAGCTGCCAGGGCTGAGCACCTCCGCAAACTAATAGAAAACAACCAAAACAATCCAAGGTTTCTATTTAACACCGTGGCTAGACTAACAAATAAACAGACGTCACCCGAACAAAATATCCCGTTACAGTTCAGTAGTAATGATTTCATGAACTTCTTCACTGAGAAAATAGAAAGCATCAGAACCACAATTATAAACGTTCAATCTTCAATCGCGCCTTACAATTCAGCTTCAATTATCACCCCGAAAGAACAATTACAGTGCTTTACAACTATAGAACAAAAAGAGTTAAATAAACTTATCACTTCATCTAAAACAACAACATGTTTATTAGATCCTATACCAACTAAACTACTGAAAGAAGTGTTATCTGTAGTGGAAGAGCCTCTCCTCAATATTATTAACTCGTCTTTATCTTTAGGTCATGTTCCAAGAACATTTAAACTGGCAGTTATAAAACCTCTCATTAAGAAACCACAATTAGATCATAATAATCTAGCAAATTATAGACCCATTTCAAATCTTCCATTTATGTCTAAAATATTAGAAAAAGTGGTGTCCGCTCAACTGGGCTCTTTCTTGCAACAAAATGATATCTATGAAAAGTTTCAGTCTGGATTCAGACCGCATCATAGCACTGAAACTGCGCTCGTTAAAATCACAAATGATTTACTTTTAGCTTCTGACCAAGGCTGTATCTCAATACTAGTTTTACTTGATCTTAGTGCTGCGTTCGATACTATAGATCACACAATACTCTTAGATCGACTACAAAATTATACTGGTGTTCAAGGACAAGCAGTAAGCTGGTTCAAATCATACCTATCTGACCGCTACCATTTTGTCTATTTAAATGGAGAAAAATCGATCATAACTCCAGTAAACTATGGAGTGCCGCAGGGATCTGTATTAGGCCCTCTGTTATTTTCAATATATATGATGCCACTTGGAAATATTATAAGGAAACATGGAATTAGTTTCCATTGTTATGCTGATGACACTCAAATATATATTTCATCACGGCCGGATGAAAACGCTACATTTTCCAAATTGACAGAGTGTGTTAAAGATATAAAAGATTGGATGACGCGTAATTTTCTTTTATTAAATCCAGACAAGACAGAGGTAATACTTATCGGTTCAAAAAACCGCCCACAAAACCTCGCACAATACAACTTTAACATCATAGGATGTCCTGTTACTTTATCCTCTACAGTAAAAGACCTGGGTGTTATACTCGATTGCAACCTGTCTTTTGAAAATCATATTTCTTATGTTACAAAAACAGCCTTTTTCCACCTTAGAAACATTGCTAAGCTACGTAATATGCTATCAGTTTCTGATGCAGAAAAGTTAGTTCATGCATTCATGACCTCGAGACTGGATTACTGTAATGCTTTATTAGCTGGTTGTCCTGCATCCTCAATAAACAAGCTACAGTTAGTCCAAAATGCCGCCGCTAGAGTTCTTACGAGATCAAGAAAATATGATCATATAACACCGATTTTATCATCACTGCATTGGTTACCTATAAAGTTCCGTATTAATTACAAGGTATTGCTACTGACTTATAAAGCCCTAAACGGCTTAGCTCCAGTCTATTTAACGGATCTTCTATCGCCCTATAATCCATCGCGCTCTTTGAGATCACTTAATTCAAGGCTTTTGGTCATACCTAGGATATCCAGAACCACCAAAGGAGGGAGAGCATTTTCACATTTGGCTCCAAAACTCTGGAATAGTCTTCCTGATACTGTTCGTTGCTCAGACTCGCTCTCCCAGTTTAAAACTAGATTAAAGTCGCATCTCTTCAGCCAGGCATTCATATAATCCTACAGTTCAAACTACAATCCGGCCTCTACCCAATGCCAGAGGAGAACTGGCCCCCGACTGAGCCTGGGTTCTCCCAAGGTTTTTTTTTCTCCATTAAGGCACCTGATGGAGTTTTAGGACACCATTAGGTCACTTGATGGAGTTTTTCGGTTCCTTGCCACTGTTGCCTTTGGCTTGCTCAGTTGGGGATATTTTGGGGATATTTAATTTAATTTTATCAATCAATAAATTCCTCTTGAAACAAACTTTGTTGTATTATTTTAATTTAATACTGTGAAGCTGCTTTGATGCAATCTGTATTGTGAAAAGCGCTATACAAATAAACTTGACTTGACTTGACTTGACTACAGCTGATTCTAGGGCCCTGAGGAGAGGGCTTATAAAACTGATGTATAGCATGGAAGACATACCCTGCTCCTGCAATGAGAAGGGTTCTGGAAGTAACTTATATTGTATATTCTTCAAACCTCATGAATATTACTCCAGATTTTGCATGTAGGGACATGAAAGAAACTTAGTCAATGCATACTGAAGCACAGAAACTGTACATTGCTATTCGTTGAATCACTTTTTTTTTTCTATTGGAACATCAGTTTAATACTCATGACAAATAAAAAAAATTCTGTGAGAGCATCTTTAATGTTCAAATAAAAAAGAAAAGTACAATAAACACTTGTATGAAACCTTTAAACAGCAGCGCTTCTGCAATGATTGCTGCTGGGAACGAGTTTTTGTTGTTGTTGTTGTTGATGATGATGTGTTGACAGAATTCTATCTAAGCCCATTAGGTGAAGGCAGAAGCCCTGGAGCTTGTAGAAGTGCAAGGTTTAGGGTCACTCACTGTGTCATTGAAATCAATCATCTTTGAACGCTCTGCGCATCAGTGACATTTTCATAAACCCTCCCACCCCCTGGGCACCAGCGAACCAATGGAAAACAATGTTCTGCCCACACTATGGACATCATTAGCCTTTAAAGCTCCTATCCTCAAGAACGCTGTGCTGACATAGGGTCTCCGGTGGCTTTGAAGGACAGGCTTGAGAAGATTACAGCTGTAAAGCACAACCTTGTCGAGAAGAGAGAGAGAGAGAGAGAGGAAATTCATAGATGTGCAACCTATTGAAAGGATAGTGAATACTTGAAGGAGGGAGATAAGGCTCTGGCCAGGCAGTCAAGACAAACCTTCCTCCAGGGCTGGTGTGGATGAAGAGAGTAGAGATTGCTCTCGATGTAGAATGATGCCACGGTGGGATGTTTGACCTCGCGGGCATGATTCTCAATCTGAGCTTGGCCCATATCCCTCGTAAGCCTCCACCCTCTCCATCCACACCATCGTTACAGGTGACCTTGTAGGGGCTCGGGAGGCCCTGGTCGTCAGGTGAAGAGATAAACCCTGGACTCGTTTGATTTACAATGCTGTCTTCTGAAGGCTCTGCCTGCCTGCCTGCTGTCTCTCTTAATGGATAATTCCATTCCACTGAAACTTACTTAATCCCTCCATCATGGCAGGAACCTTGATTCACCGCTGTATGACCCTGCTCCGTTTCTCCATGACAGCTTCTGCGCTCCTGACCTCTCCTTGGCTTCTCACATCCTGTGAGGTGCCTGGTTTTAGTCTAGCCTTGAGCGCTGAGCAAACCCCATGGCTCCATTCGCAATTGAATGTGAAATTGAGTACTGTACTCATTTATGTAATCAAATTCACATTTGACCTAAGTATAATATTATATAAAAAAGTATTTTATCAAAATCAATTTAATACTGTAAATGATTATGAAACATTATATATTTTTTTATAAACTGCTTAATACATTATAAAATATAATAATTTTTGTTGAGTATATGATATTGTACAATATTTATTTATATTTATTATATTTATATAGTTTTATATATCATAGGCTATATACTATATGATTTATTAGATATTAAAGTTTGATATAAAATAATATATTATTTGGTTTAACTGCAATAAATAATAATTACTATATATATATATATATATTAGTGCTGTCAAATTGATTATCCACAATTATTCATATCTAACATAAAAGTTTGTAAAAAAAAAAAATTTATTAGAAAAAAAAAATATATACTGTATATATGTGTGTGTGTGTGTGCGCGTGTGTGTGTATATTGTTTTTGACCAATGCATTTATAAAGAGGAAAAAGTCAAATATCATGCATCACTCGCTTCATATCATTTTACTCACAAGCCAAAACTCCCTCTCATCTTCGGTCCCATTTACTGACACAAAATCATATCTGCAAATGTAATCATGTCAAAGCGAGAATTTTGATGTGGCGTGAACTGAAAAGGTTATGTGTTAAATTGCAGAGTGGATGATGGATGTCAGAACCGCTCACTCCGTGCTTTAGGACTGTTGGCATGATAGACTCGCCAAGCTTCATTACACATTCATTTTTCATTAAAGTGCTGTTTTAATTCATTCCTCTAAAATTACCCTCTTATTGAGGTCAGTGTGTAATGGTCCCATTAACATAGAAAACTTGCAGCATAATTTTAAATCACAGCCTTTTATTAGTAAGACACATTAGTTTTTGATTTTAGAGCATGTTATTGTGAAAATGCCAGAAGATATTGGGCCACTTTATTTAAACATTGTCAAGTCATCACTGTCTGCAATCTACAGGCCTCTCAGAAACAAAAGTCACTTAGGATAAAAATAAAAAAAGTGACAATACTAATGTAAAGATCATTCTTGAGAAAAATTAACTTAACAATTATAAATTGCCCCATTATGCATTGACTAAAGAAACATTAGCCAGTAAACATTATTATGCAGAAGATATCAGCAGAGAGTTAGTATGTGGACTAGGAAAAGATTTGACGAACCATCAGCCTAAATGCATTATTTTCTGTTAATACTGTAAAGCTGCTTTTGAAAAAATCTATATTGTATAAAGCGCTGTATAAATAAAGGTGACTTGACTTGACATTAAAAAAGCTACTTTGCTAGGTGTAACCCCTCTGGCTCTAATCGCACCGCTTCGAGCGGGATTCAAACTGGCATTTCCAGCATGGGAGACGGGTGCGCTAACAAGGACACTAAAGGCCACAGCTCTTAGCATAATTCCCTAGCACGCGTCTTGAGGTCAGGGAAGTGAGGTTTAATCGCACAGCTCTTGCTAGCTGGCCTCCGTTTCATAGGCAACCAGGGGTTAATGCTGCCGTTACGTGCAATCAGAATTACTGTAAATACAAGTTTCCCAGTTAAAAATTGGACATGAATGCCCTCTCAGGTTGTATTTACCACTGGGAAGATTGGGGATAACTTTGATACCCAAATTCCAGAAATGGACGTGCCATAAAACTGAAATATAGCAGAGGAGAGAACAATTGCTGCTGTAGTAGTGCATATTTACATTTATGAATAATCATTTCATGTGTATTGTATGTTTTATACACAGCAAAAATAGCCTGTATTTGACCGAAATTCCAGAATTGGCAACAAGCTGACTGCTTAGATAGTCAAAACAGACTGTCATGTCATGTGCTCCAGAGAAAGTCACATGGACAAATCAGTTGATTGTTTGAAAAAGTGTGCACCAATGGGCAGAGATGGCACGTTTCAAATCACTAAAAATAAGGCCTTCCACCAACTATATACCTGCTTTCTTTAGGCTTTTTTGCTTACCACACAATGACATCAGCAAAGCAGACACAAGTTAACAGCACAATATCAAAACCAAGATCCTGCATTTCATGTTGCTCACATGTGTGCTGGGAAAAATAAAACAGGAGATATAGGGAAGTTTGCTATGTTTTGTTTGTAAAGTACAGTAAGTTTTTGTGTATTTTACACATTCAGTTTGTGATGTGTTACACATACTGTAAACATTGCAAAATTGTAGTATATATATATAAATACACTTTATGCTAACATTACATCAAAAAGAGTTTGTTTTTCCTAGAATTTATTATTAAGCAAACATGATTTTGAGTGTACTTTTGATGCTATTGGTTAGTAATGTTGTGTTGCCATTATTTTTTGCTTCATTGTTGTGGCCATCTGAGAAACCCTGTGAGAGTAGCGCAGTACTCAACTTCCGCAGCATAAATCTAGACATAGATCAGTACAACGAACTGACCATACCCCTATATTTAGAATACATATGTGACTATGAGATCTATTTTATGTAAAGCACTCTTGAGCGATCATTGTATTTACCCTACAGTCCAAAATGATTCCATGCTTCATTATTTATTTAGACTCAATTTCCTGAGCATCTGATCAATCAGAGATCCATTTCCCTCTGGTCATGTGAAAATGTATATGATTTGTTGAGGTTGCGGTAACTCTAACAGTAATCTTCTTGCGATGGAAGTTTTTTTAAATATCAAATTGAGAAGTGCAGCCTGACTGAAACAAACTAATAAAGCTTCAGATAGCTGAGACAGGAGTAAATGCAATAAAGGCAGGAGTGAATTATCTTACAGGAGCTCAGTCCCCACTGGGGAAATTCATTTAGCTCTCCTGCAGTGAGATTCTTGGTGTAAGGATGTCTGAGATTTCGTTGCAGCCACACTAACAAAATTGAAAAACTATTTATGTGTTTCAGTTTAGCAATGAATAACAAATATGTTCAGCAAGCAGCTTTATTTTCCTTGTTACCCATGGTTTTGAGTTTCGTTGGACCAACATATCTACAGTATATAGGCTATAATGCAGGTATTCTAATTAAGGTTAAAGGTTCTCTAAGTGATGTTGGGTGACGTCACTTCTTGTAGGCTAGCTCGACCCTCCCTCCTCCTCATCCCGTCCCCTTCCCTTCCCTTCTGAAACAGTCATGAACCATTTAGAAAAAACAAACTGGATTTACCTAGCCTGGGAAAACCCAGACAAACTTCTGGCAAATTTAGATTTGCTCTGCAAGTAGTCTGGCAAAGAGCACATTCAAGCCAATTTCTAATCCGTCCAAATTGAGGCACCAATCAGAAACGTTGAGGCGGGCTTTACAAGATGACGATCGCTCTGATTGGTTTTAGGTCTATCCAATTGCGCCCTAGAGGCATTTGAGCGACGTCCGTTGGTGAAGCGCACCAACTTTTAAATGCATTATTATATTCAAATTGCAAACACATGAGGACAGTCTCCATGAAAGACCCACTGGCAGATGAACGTGCTACTACATTTCTCTCTGAAACGGTAGGAAATTAAATGAGATTTAATAGAGGATTTTGACTGTGACAAGATGATTGACAGGGCAGTTTACGTGACAGGATGCACGCGACAGATCCATCCGATAAAGATGACGAAGTAGTATGTCCCAAAAGCTTGCCTACTTTTTTGCTACACATTCAAAAGTAAATACCTTTTCTTCACAAAAAGAGTACATACTTTTATGGCGTAGTGTAACTTAGGCGAATTGGGACGCAGCATATGGCTTTACACGATGACGATCGCTCTGATTGCTTTTAGGTCTATCCAATTACGCCCAGAGGCATTTTAGCGACGTCCGTTGGTGACGCCCCTTTGGAAATGAGTTATTAATGAAGCTTTGCCAGACCATAACTCAGTAACTACTGAGAATGGTCTGGTTTTAACCAGGCTAGGATTTACCCACCTGTCCAGCAAAAACAGAACCACATGAATGTCGGATTGGAAGCCCTTCTGCCGGCGGAGTTCTCGCCACCTTTTGAATGCTTTTCCCATGTAAATTCGGGACTTCGGGTTCCTTCTCCTTTTCCCTATTCTTTGTTATTTGTTCATCGGAACATCGTCTCTTTGGTCGTGTGTCGGCCATATCAAAATTCTCAAGAATATAAAATGTTAACGTTAGTCATTGTTAGGACATCTCTCCTCTATAGCTAACTTCCCTCTTCATGCTTCTCTCTCCTCTACTCCCCACACACCCCGCTTCATGTGCACGCGCACTAACCCTCCAACCCCCACCCACAAATCATTCTTGTTGGTTATTGGCTGGAACACTGTTTATGTTTTGTGGCCAAGGCTGGGCCAGTTTGTTTTTCTTGCCATTTGTGGAGCCTGGGCTGTCTACAGAGACTGCGTTTTTTTTACAGTGTGTTCAGGGGACAGGCAGCAAGCGGATAATGAGGAGATGTTTGCTGGATATCACAAAAAATGTTTTGGCCTAAAAAACGCGTGACATCGCTTAGAGCACCTTTAACTAGGAGGTTATTTTTTTTGTGCTTCTGCATACGTTTTTTTTGTGTGTGCTTATGCTGTACGGTCAGAATGAGCTGCTACTGATTTGCTATTTGGTTCATTTTAACCTTTGGTACAGCTTTTTAACATAACTTTAAAATAATATATATATATATATATATATATATATATATATATATATATATATATATATATATATTTTTTTTTTTTTTTTATGTAAATATCTAGAACACTTGTTATGAGAGGTATTAAAGTTTCTACATAGATTTCAGAAACCTTTGCTATTAGCGCACCGGTGGCCGTTAAGTGAACTGCAGCTAGTACATTTTCTCGTGCTCGCACTCGAGCTCACATAAAGAGACTAAACGTGATTCAGTGCCCCGAAATACTCGTGGCGAGGTTCTTTTTTTTTCTTTGCTTATAAGTAAAAAGAAGTTGGAAATAGCTTTACAGCGATATACTAGTTGTTAACAAACATACAGATGCCGTCCACTCTGCTGAGAGTGATATTTTGCTGCGTGCTTTCCTCTCAATCAGTGTTGCCAGATTGGGGGCGTTTTTGAATTTGATTGTGCTGGTAAAAATGGGTTTGGGCGGGTCGACAAAATGTGGGATGGTTTGGGGTCAGTTCGGCGGTTTTCAAACATCTACATTTTAAAGTCTAATCGGTTAAAAAACAAAACTAAAGTGTGCATGTAGTCCATAAAATCAGTCATCATGACATTACACACGCCCATGCAGAGTCAGCTGGCGTTGGTGTTGACGTCGCCGACGAGCACGCACCTTTAGCCAATCAACGATCAGCTGGCAGACGCGATTTAGCGCGATAACTTGTAGCTGTAAGTGATTGCTAATGCCAAAGTGGCATAAATATACAGTAAGTTGTATCTTAAAGGTCCCATGACATGAAATTTCCACTTTCTGAGGTTTTTTAACATTAATATGAGTTCCCCTAGCCTGTATATGGTCCCCAGGTTTCTAAACATTTTAATCGGTGTAAATCGAGCTTTTGCTATTTTTCTCTGCCTTTGAGAAAATGGAAGCTCAACCGGGCTGATCTTGAATTATGATGTCATAAGGAGAAATGTTACCTCCCCTTTCTCTGCTTTGCCCGCCCAGTGAATATTTCTCGCCCATGAGAAAATGAGCTAGGAAGTAGAACGCGCGCGCGCGATTTTAGTTTGTCCACGAGAGATATCATGGCTTTTGAGCGAGCAAAGCATAATAATTGCTCAATAATTGGATGTACAAATGACCATCGAATGGTCAATACAGAGCTGGGCTTGCTGAACGTCAGACAAGTAAGTCAACAAATTATATATAAGTGTGTTGCTTTACTGTTTATGGTTACCTATAGCTTCTTACACATAGAATGTGGCTGTCACATTAGCTATGCAGCTATGCAGTTACTTGCGCTAATGTAAAGGTAGACAGCATCAAGTTACACATACTGTAACGCGAGTGTTGTACATTTCTTTGTTATTTGGATAACCGTTTTCCTGTTGGTTATATGGCGCGCGCGATATCCGCATTTCAAGATCGCTGAGCTTGATGTAATTGTAATAAGATAAATGACAGACGTTACAGATCTCTCATGAAAAGGCAACAGTAGGTTCGCGTTAGCTACATGATGATAACTGTAAACCATCCGAATAAAGTACCGTATCCAGACATAATATTTTAAACTAACCATTCGGAAACGTCCTGCTGGAGCCGCTGAGTTGCAACTTCTTCATCCGTTGCTTCTCCATCTGGATCAGATTCTGGGTCAAACTGAAATGCTTGAACGACTGCGTGTCTTCGTGCCATTGCAATATATCCAACATAAACAAACATGCATGGTACCATTGCGCAAGATGGTCAAGGCCACACCCACCCTCCACCTTGCGCCGCCTTTCTCCTCCTCATTAGTATTTAAAGCTACAGACACCGAAACGGCCCGTCTGAAGGAAGCTCATTCTGGGACTGGCTTGTAGTGGCTATAATTCTGCACCGAGGCTGAATTTTTGGAAAGAGATTTCAGATACAGTACTAAGGACCACTAAGGACTATATTAAAGCCTACAAAAAGTAGCATGTCATGGGACCTTTAAGTAAAGAGTGAGATAGTGAGCATCTCTAAAAACTTGGATTACACATATAGTGGGAGATGACTCAATGGCTCTTAATAAATAACTAGCTCTGAGAAGCGAGCACAGTTGAATGACTTGAATTGAAATCGAATATGGGACGACTCCTGTCCATGGTCATGTAGCCTACTGGTCTGGCCTAACCAGACATCTGCAACTTTTACACCATCCAGAGTCAGACTGCACTCTACTCGTCCCTGACAGATGCTGAAAAAGGTTTGAATCAACGATGAATCAGTGTTGGTTGCTAAATTCTGCATTATGTTCTGCAATGTGTACATCCGAGGGTTTAAAGTCATCGGTTAATTTCTTGATTGCCGTTTTGACAGTGTCCACCTAGACATTTTAGTCATATTTGCTAATTGTCCTTAATTTTATTGCCCTGTTTTGACCCGTTTTCCTGGGAAATTGATTGATTATTTTTTTATTTATTTTTTTTTTTATCGTTTTCTTGGAGTGGGCAGGTTTTGGTGAGCTTTTGGGCTAGAAATCACCGTACCAATCTGGCAACACTGCTCTCAATAAGAAAATAGGAACAACAAAAATGACAGCGGTGAGAAAGCACTTAAGAAAGCATCTCATCATGTGGATGTTTCACAAGCTCTGCAATTCACCAGCATCATTACGACAGATGAGGTAAAGATACATTATGACTGATTATAAAGTAGGGGCTATATTTGAGACTATGGGCCCTATCTTGCACCCAGCGCAAGTGACTTTGTACACCGACGCATGTATCATTCCTATTTTGCACCCGCGCAAAGCGGACTTTTCCGTAAGTTAGGAAATACACTTGCGCTCCCGGGGGTGGTTCAGCGCAAAGAGGAGGCGTGTTCCGGCGCAAACGTTCATTCATGCTATTTTGCGGGTTTAGAAAACAATTGTGCCACTAACCAGAAAAAAATTGTTTAAAGTCAGTGGTGCGTTGCCATGTTATTCATATGCTATTTTAAGGGCACATGCTTGGCCATAATCAATGTAGCGTGTGCACAACGCGCATACACTTTGATTCTCTCATCTACACAGAAGCAGTAGTTTTCATTTTTGCAAATCATACATTATTACGATAGATAGATAGATAGATAGATAGATAGATAGACAATTTATTATAAAAGTATACATCTAGCTTACTCATTTACCCAAATTATCATACGCCTGTTTAACCGAAGTTAATTTGGGTGGGTTTCTCCATTTCAATGTAACTTCTCTCTTTTACGGCCGTGACGAGAGCGTTGCTCTCCTTGGCTGTGAATCGCTCCTGGCACGCGCCTGGCAAATCTGCCGTTATAATAGCAATCCGCTATGGAAAAAGCGCGTCTGCTCTTAAAGGGAATGTGAGATGACGCTCTGATTGGTTTATTTCACGTTACGCCCAAACCACACCTATGAATAATAAAGCTACTTCAGACATTTTAGATTTGCGCCTGGCGCAAGAGTCATTTACCGGGAAAATAGCAACAGCGCCGAGACCCGCCCACAAAGTTACTTGCGCTTTGCGCTTGACACTTGCGTTTCAGATCGTTAAAATAGGGCCCTATATCTGGCAATGTGAGACTATAGTTTGAATTAATTCCTTTTCTTTTCATGCCACATTGACATTACAGTACAGAATAGCTCTTTTGGCACTATCCTAAAAAAAATAAATAAAAAAAAAAGCCTCTCGGGACTCCCAAGGCCTTGGCACATTGGCAATAAAAAAGCGATCATTACATAACAATTCTTACATATAGCCCCTTTAAAGCAGTAGTTCTCACAGTGTATATTGCATCCCCTATAGGCCTAGAAGTAACCTGAAGGCATTGTGAGCTAGGTGAAGGAGTCATTCCTATTTTATCAAAAACTGCTAGTTGATAATACAAGTCAACCGGTGTTCTTTTCTGTTTCTTTTTAAGACTTCGATTGTGCGCAATGCACAACGCAAATATCAACAAAGACATTCTTTTGTGTAGATTTTTTGCTTTTTCAGTTTAAACCAAAAAAACAAACAAAACAAAAACACAAAAATGGAGAACTACTGTATTATTGTATTGCAGCATTTGCATTTCAACCCCACTGCATGCATGAAATATTTTCTTTTTTTGGAACACACATTGTGACTGATGACAGTTTGGAAGTGTATGATTATAAGTTTGGAAGTTAGGCAGATGACAAGTCAGGGAAAAATACACTCATATCTTTCTTATTAACCATGTGGATCAGGTGGGATGTGCAAAGATGGAATTGTGATGGGAGGCAGATGAGAATGGAGAAAGAACCGTACATTTAATGTGTGTAGCGCACTTTTTTTTTGTGCATGTACTGTATTAGAGCAAACAGAAGAATAAGGGAGGGAATGTATATGGAGAGAAATAAAAGATTGCGGTGAAGCTTTAATGTCTGGGAGAATGTCTTTGTGGCAGAGAAGATGAATAGAGTAGCACTTCTGAGTTATCTCCTGCTCAAAAGCAGAAGCTCCCTTGCTGATCAGCAAGCTTCAGGTCTCATCATGTACTTGCACTCTAAAAATATACACCCAGATACCTCCTTCACTACACCTTTGTCTCTCTTTACTTGCTTATCTCCTGCCATTATTCCTCTCTGATTTCGCATGCATAAGTTCTTCCAGGGCATTTCCATAAACTACTCGCTGATGCTTCGGCTGTTATCACTGTGGCATTTCTAAATTTGTGTTTTCTTAATAAATCCTTAAAGGCTATTAGATCTCCCTTTGTGTGTTGCTCTGTCAAAATATAAATGTTACCTTTTGAATTGCTGAAAAATAGAGAATTAGGCTACATCTCTCAGATGGTGAGATACACTCAAATATGAATGATGAGATAATATGAAATATGGATAATGTGATGTTTAAATTCATTTGATGTATTTTATGAGGTCCCACCCACAAGGTGGCATTACTTCTTGAATAGTCTTGTGTAGACAGACTTTTGACCATCAGCATTGATCCAGTCCACTTGCCAACTTCTGCTTGACTGACATGTTTTTACATGCAGTTTAGGACCAGGTATATCTAAAATATTTGATAAATTGTAAATAGCACAAAGCAGAATATACTTCTGCTCACACATATCTTGCATATTTGGTTTAGCTGCTACAAGTGTTCTTATCTAAACGCTTAGTATCTCGCAAGGATTAGCCTGGTCAATCTAGTGAGTAATTCTTTCACAGGATCCTTTGTTGTTGTAAATAGGAAGATTCAAACATCAGATTTTTTTGTTGAAAAAACGAATCCTGGTAAATACGAATCCTGCATGCTCTGTGTGAATAAATGGTGCAGAAGAAGCGCAGTTTCACACACACACACACACACACACACACACACACACACACACACACACACACACACACACACACACACACACACACACACACACACACACACACACACACACACACACACACACACACACACACACACACACACACACACACACACACACGCACACACACACACACACACACGCACACACACACTGAAGCACAAATTACGCTTGTGTCACGGGTGACAACAGCGCTCAGCGAGCGGAACCCTTTGATGAGTCACGAGTTTCCTGAGGGAACGATTTGTGTGCAACACATCCCACTCCGGTTCCGGGTAGGGCAGAAACACTGTCCGGCCTGATTAGTGCTAATACACTGCAGGTGCGAGAGAGAGAGGAGCGGCGTTTACACAGGCTTCCTGCTTCACAAGTCAAGGATAAAAAGGCCATTCAGAGAAGTTTCTGGGGGCGGGGCAGTTGGGTTTTGCGGAGTAGTTCTGGGCACACGCTTGTTCGGGGAAGTTGTTTGGATGTGAAGGTCTCCTGTTGAAGTCTCGTTGGGGTGAAAGCCGCCCATTGAAGCCTGCTGGATCAGAGTTCGTCTGTGGGAATCTGCTGGACTGATTTATCGATTGGATCTACGCTGTGAAGGGAGAGAGAGAGAGTTAAGTGAATTGATTTCATCTTATGAACATTTGAAAAGCTTGAAGAGGATGCAGTGAATGTAAATCTGACTGTTGGGGAAGTTATGCGTTTCAGAGTGTGCTGAAGAGGAACTGAGTATTGAATATCCCCCACGAGAGTGTAACGAAGGGATTGAGGCCTCTGATCAGCCTTATTGTGTGAGTGAATTGCAGTGCTTTTGTCTTATTAATACACATTGACTCATTGCTGTGGAATCGTGGATTTGAAGTGAACACGAGTGCGGTGTGCTTTCGCTGAGAAGCGGCTGCAACCCCTGCTTACACGTTTGTGAGAAGTGATTATACCTGCTCTCCATTAGAATTTCGGAGTGATACAGCTGAGTTGGTGAAGTCTCTTTCTGTGTTATCCTCTCTCGAGCCGTCTGAGCTCTGAGTACTATAACGCCTCGCTGAAACCTCCCCTTAATCCACTCTCTCTTTGTTTGCGAGCTCTAGGAAGGAACATATTGTTGTGGAAGAATCCTTACCTTCCTACTTACCGTCTGGGTCTGGAAGTAATGCAGCATCGCTGGTGAAGTAAGCTTTTAAACCACTGTCCCACTACTGTGCATTGACGAAAGTATTCTGTACTGAGAAGAATCCTTACCTTCCTACTTACCGTCTGAGTCCTGAAGAATGCAGCATCGCTGGTGAAGTAAGCTCTCGAATCATTGTTCCACTTCTGTGCATTGACGAAAGTATTCTGTACTGAGAAGAATCCTTACCTTCCTACTTACCGTCTGGGTCTGGAAGTATGCCGCATTGCTGGTGAAGTAAGCTCTGAATCATTGTTCCACTACTGTGCATTGACGAAAGTATCCTGTATTGAGAAGAGTCCTTATCTTCCTACTTACCATCTGGGTCTGGAAGTATGCAGCATCGCCGGTGAAGTAAGCTTTTAAACCACTGTCTCACTACTGTGCACTGACGAAAGTATTCTGTACTGAGAAGAATCTTTACCTGTCTAGTCACCGTCTGAGTCCTGAAGAATGCAGCATCGCTGGTGAAGTAAGCTTTTGAATTATTGTCCCACTACTGTGCACTGACGAAAGTGTTCTGAACTGAGAAGAACCCCCACCTGTCTACTCACCGTCCGAGTCACGAAGTGAGCCGTATCATTGGCGAAGTCGCCGCCAGGGCGAAACTGCGACGTTCGATCAGTACCCACCTGTAGCTGAAGGAACCTAGAAGACACGGAAGTCTATCACGCTGGTGCTCATTGATAAATTGTGTTCAATAAAGATTGTTATTCCTTTGAAATTATCTCTTGTCTGCGTTGTCCATCTGTTGCGGACCTGTGGTGTTGGCTCCCCACGGTGGTGTCTAAGTCCGGGGTGGCTGGCCATCCGAGTCCGCCCCGGCTCGCACCGGTGACATAAAGTGGCGTAGTCGGCAGGATTTCCACCGTGAGTTGTAGCGGCCACAGGTACGCGATGGTGGACGAAGAGGCACCAGCGGTTCGTCCGCAAGTCATGCCGATCTTTATGGGAGCTCCCTGGGCACAGCGCTATGGAGGGCCAGGATCGGAGTTGGGTTTGCATGATTGGAAGGCGCAGACGGAATATCTGGCCGGATTACAGGGACTGAGTGCATCACAGAAAGTACAGTTTGTGTTGGGATCTTTGGAAGGAGAAGCCAAAAGAGAAGTTCTTGCTGCATCGGAAGCCACACGGGCTACCGCGAAAACTATCTTCGATTTTATTGTCAGGATTATATGGAGACTCTACCCCGGTGGCCACTCTTCGTGCCCAGTTCTTTAACTATCAACAGGGGCCTAAGCAGACTCTTCGGGCATACTCCCTGAAATTGCGGGAGCAGTTTGGCCGGCTGAAGGGACGACAGGATCATGGACTAGGTGAAGGAGATGTCTTATTACGAGACCAATTTGTCTTGGGGCTGCGCGAGGGGCCGGTACGTCAGGGCATACGACTTCAGCTTCGACAAGACCCACTATGACATTTGAGGCTCTGCGACAAGAGGCCTTGGCGTTGGAACTAGATCAGGGAGAGACGACTCGTACACCGGTTTGTGTGGCAGCAAGTAGTGCCAGTGGACCCGTGCCTGTTGAGCCGAGTGATTGGAAACAGAAACTGAGAACTGAACTATTAGAGGATGTCAAGGGACAGATGGTGGAACTATCTCGGAACCTGTTGGGTGAACTTCGTCGGGGACGGAACGATGGTGAGAGAGAGGTCGTATTCAGAGGAGGGACGAGGTCCGGTGCGCCGCCCCCTACGTCCTGTGGGTCCCCGGTTCCAGTGGGATGACCAGGGAAGGCCCATTTGTAATAATTGCGGAGACCCGGGACACATCAGTCGTCAGTGTGGGCTCCGTCGGGGTTCTCAAGGGGGTTTTTAGTCCCACCGGCCACTGTGGGTCAAGTGGGCGGGACCCCTTTGTGTGACCCTCCTTCTGTTCCTGTTCTACGAGATGACTGGGTTGGGCGTTGCCCCACCGTGGAGGTTCAAGTTAACTGAGTCACGATAAATTGTCTGGTCGATACAGGTTCTCAAGTTACATTATTCTCGGAGAGTCTGGCCCAGGAGTTGTTTGCAGATCGCCGGCTCCAAGCAATGGAAGCTTCCAGGCTGATTTTACGGGGGACAAATGGTCTGGACATTCCCTATACTGGATACATCGTGGTAGACTTTCTGATCCGAGGGGTCCCCGTCCAACAGAAAGGGGTCGTTATTGTCCGAGATCATTGCTTGGGTATTCATCGAGCACTCTTAGGGATGAATGTTATATTGGATTGTTGGGAGGAATTGTTTCGGGGCCGGCCGGCTCGGACTTCTCTGTCATCGGCGAGGCAGGACTGGGACCGAATTCTGGCCGATTGCCGAAGAGTGCACACAGCTAGTCAAGTAGAGGAGAGAGAAGATATCGGTCGAGTTGCCTGTCGGTACGCTTTGTCTGTCCCAGCCCAGAGCGAGACCGTTCTTTGGGTCCGAGTGCCTGCAGGACCCCGGGGGTCGGGAACCTGTGTTCTGGTGGAGCCCCATGAGGACTGTCAGCCCATTGAAGTGGCCCACGGGCTGGCGGTCATCCGCCGAGGGCGAGTCTCAGTAAAGGTGCGGAACGCCCATCCTTACCCCGTGCTCCTTCGTCGACACCAACGTCTGGTCCGAGTTTCCTCGGTACGTCCTGTCCAGATTCATGAGCATCAGGATGTCTGCTTCAGGCAGGTGAGCTCTGCAGTGGTGGAAGTTGCCGTCCGCCCAGTTGAGGCAGAACCGGGCCCTGTGGGAGGAGGGTTGCCGACCCATTTGATGGGAGAATCCCTGAAGGGTGAGAATCTGGAGGAGGAACAAGTGTTACAGCTCCAGGAGCTCTTGAGCAAATGGCAACATGTGTTCTCGACCCACGAAGAGGACTATGGCTGCACAGGGGTAGTGAAGCATCAAATACCCACCGGTGAAGCAATGCCTAGCCGAGAGCGGTACTGTCCGGTGCCACCTACTCTCTATGCGAGGTCCGGGGCCTGTTGAAAAGGGATGCTGGAGGGAGGAATCGTTCGAGAGAGCAGTAGTCCGTGGGCAGCGCCCATCGTCCTGTTTCAGAAGAAAACGGGAGCTTGGAGATTTTGCGTTGATTACCGCAAACTTAACAGCGTAACGAAGAAAGACGCATTCCCGTTGCCACGGATTGAAGACTCACTCACCAGTTTCACCCAAGCGGCGTGGTACTCAACATTGGACTTGGCGAGTGGATACTGGCAGGTGCAGGTAGACGACCGAGATAGAGAGAAGACAGCCTTTACCACCCCGTTTGGGTTATTTGAATGGGACCGGATGCCGTTTGGCTTGTGCAATGCTCCTGCGACCTTTCAGCGCTTGATGCAGCGCTGTCTAGGAGGACAACTGGTCACCTCGACGCTGGTCTACCTGGACGATGTGATTGTCTTCTCTCCCGATTTCCGCACTCACCTGCACCATCTAGAAGAAGTGTTCAGGGCCATGGAGAAATATGGGCTGAAGCTTAGGCCAGACAAATGCCAGTTATTGCGGAAGGAGGTACTGTTCTTGGGGCATCGTGTTAGTGCTGCAGGGATATCCCCCGACCCGGAGAAGGTGGCGGCGGTCCAAGGGTTGGAGCCGCCCCGGACAGTGAGACAGGTGCGGTCGTTCCTGGGTTTCGTGGGATATTATCGACGCTTTATAAAAGGATTCTCTGGGCTTGCTAAACCATTGAACCAACTCCTTGCTGGTTCCGGACGTGCTCGTGGCAAAGGCTCTCCATCGGTGCACTGGGACTCGACCTGTGAGACCGCTTTCCGGGACCTCAAGCAGGAATTTCTGAGGGCCCCTATCTTGGGCTACGCAGACTTTACCCAGCCGTTCCTTTTGTACACTGACGCCAGCAACGCAGGTTTGGGAGCCGTGTTGGCCCAAGAGCAACGAGGAGTAGAGAGAGTGATTGCATACGCAAGTCGAAGTTTACATCCCGCAGAGCGGAAACGCGGCGAATTACAGTTCCTTTAAAATCGAACTACTGGCAATGAAGTGGGCCATGGCGGAGAAATTCAAAGATTACCTGTGGGGAGCCAAGGTGATGGTGATTACGGATAATAATCCGTTAGTACATTTGCAGACCGCCAAGTTGGGGGCAGTAGAACAGCGTTGGGTGGCCCAACTGGCAAATTATGACTACCAGCTTAAATATCAACCCGGCAGAGAACACGTAAATGCGGACGCCCTGTCCAGACTCCCAGCCACCCGGAGGGACGATCAAACATCCCTTTGTACCCCTGGCCCCGAGGATGAGTTGTTGGTGGCAATGGTGGAAGCTCCCGGGACCCTGAGGGATGTTCCGTCCAGTTGGGGGTGGGACCCTGGGCGGTGGAGAAGGCTGCAGCAGGGAGATGCAGACCTGTGTCAGGTTACGTTGTACCTTAGACAGGGATACATGCCGAGGGCAGAGGAAAGGCGGGTTCAGACGGCGGGAGTACAACAGCTCCTAAGGCAGTGGAAGAGAAGGGGTAATCTGCCGTTCGATGCGAGATCCCAGAACACAGGAGACAGTACATCAGGTGGTGGTACCGGAGGGCCAAATCTTGGAGCTATTGACCGCATATCACACCCATACTGGTCATCAGGGCCAAGAGAAGACGCTGTCGCTGCTGAGGAGGTATTTTTATTGGCCTAGGATGGAAAAGAAAGTTGAGGAGTTCGTTCAGAGTTGTCCACGGTGTACGTTGTTCAAACGCAGGAAGGAAGCCCGAGCCCCATTGGTCCCCCTGCGGCCTAAAGCACCTCTGCACATCATAGGAATTGATTTCCTGACTTTAGGTCGGCCGACGGATCGATTTCAAAATATCCTGGTAATGACTGATTTATTCACTAAATACGCCTGGGCCGTCCCCACTGTAGATTAGACGGCAGTTACCACAGCCAGCGCCCTTTGGAGGGCAGTGATACAACCTTTTGGCTGCCCGGAGACCCTACATTCAGACCAAGGTCCAAATTTCGAGTCCCGAGTCATCCAGGAGCTGAGCCACCTTTATGGGTGCCGGAAGACCCATACGACCTCATATCACCCTCAGGGTAATGGGGGGTGCGAACGGTTCAACCAGACCCTGCTGGGGTTATTGGGGACCCTAGAGAGTGAACAACAGGGCCAATGGGCCGAGAGTCTCCCCTCGCTGTTGCAAGCCTATAACAATAGTGTGCACAGTATTACCGGGTATGCTCCTTCCTACCTTATGTTTGGGCGCCATCTCCGCTTACCTGTGGACTTGCTCCTGGGGACCGAGGCGGCAGAAAGAGGGTATAGTACCACTGACTGGGTGAATCGGCACCACCACCAACTGCTCGATGCCTACCGACGAGTCTCAGATCATCTGAGTGTAGCAGCAGCCAAGAATAAGCAGCTATATGACCGGACTGCCCGAGAGGCCCCTTTGTTACCTGGGGAGCGAGTGCTGGTAAGGGACAACCGGCGCCCAGGGAAGGGGAAGCTTAGCGATCGCTGGGAGTCGATGCCATATGTGGTGGAACGACGACAAGGGCCTGATGCTCCAGTTTACTCGGTACGGCCCGAGGGGAAACCAGGACCGATACGGGTGCTCCATCGAAATTTGCTCCGTCCATGTCCGAACTATCCGCCGCTAGCGGCTGAGGCCCCAAGTGTGCCCCCCGTTCCAGAGGTACCCATGATAGGGTGGGCTGTGGTCCCGAGGGACCCTGAAGTCGAAGCAAGAGCGGCTCCGCCCTCGCCACCCCGACGATCTCAGCGGGACACCCGAGGACAACCACCTGAGAGGTATGGCGAATGGAATTGAAGAATACTGGTTCTAGGGACTAGAACCGATTGGCAGGGGGGGATGTCACGGGTGACAACAGCGCTCAGCGAGCGGAACCCTTTGATGAGTCACGAGTTTCCTGAGGGAACGATTTGTGTGCAACACATCCCACTCCGGTTCCGGGTAGGGCAGAAACACTGTCCGGCCTGATTAGCGCTAATGCACTGCAGGTGCGAGAGAGAGAGAGGAGCGGCGTTTACACAGGCTTCCTGCTTCACAAGTCAAGGATAAAAAGGCCATTCAGAGAAGTTTCTGGGGGCGGGGCAGTTGGGTTTTGCGGAGTAGTTCTGGGCACACGCTTGTTCGGGGAAGTTGTTTGGATGTGAAGGTCTCCTGTTGAAGTCTCGTTGGGGTGAAAGTCGCCCATTGAAGCCTGCTGGATCAGAGTTCGTCTGTGGGAATCTGCTGGACTGATTTATCGATTGGATCTACGCTGTGAAGGGAGAGAGAGAGAGTTAAGTGAATTGATTTCATCTTATGAACATTTGAAAAGCTTGAAGAGGATGCAGTGAATGTAAATCTGACTGTTGGGGAAGTTATGCGTTTCAGAGTGTGCTGAAGAGGAACTGAGTATTGAATATCCCCCACGAGAGTGTAACGAAGGGATTGAGGCCTCTGATCAGCCTTATTGTGTGAGTGAATTGCAGTGCTTTTGTCTTATTGATACACATTGACTCATTGCTGTGGAATCGTGGATTTGAAGTGAACACGAGTGCGGTGTGCTTTTGCTGAGAAGCGGCTGCAACCCCTGCTTACACGTTTGTGAGAAGTGATTATACCTGCTCTCCATTAGAATTTCGGAGTGATACAGCTGAGTTGGTGAAGTCTCTTTCTGTGTTATCCTCTCTCGAGCCGTCTGAGCTCTGAGTACTATAACGCCTCGCTGAAACCTCCCCTTAATCCACTCTCTCTTTGTTTGCGAGCTCTAGGAAGGAACATATTGTTGTGGAAGAATCCTTACCTTCCTACTTACCGTCTGGGTCTGGAAGTAATGCAGCATCGCTGGTGAAGTAAGCTTTTAAACCACTGTCCCACTACTGTGCATTGACGAAAGTATTCTGTACTGAGAAGAACCCTTACCTGTCTACTCACCGTCTGGGTCTGGAAGTAATGCAGCATCGCTGGTGAAGTAAGCTTTTAAACCACTGTCTCACTACTGTGCATTGACGAAAGTATTCTGTACTGAGAAGAATCCTTACCTTCCTACTTACCGTCTGGGTCTGGAAGTAATGCAGCATCGCTGGTGAAGTAAGCTTTTAAACCACTGTCTCACTACTGTGCACTGACAAAAGTATTCTGTACTGAGAAGAACTCTTACCTGTCTACTCACCGTCTGAGTCCTGAAGAATGCAGCATCGCTGGTGAAGTAAGCTCTCGAATCATTGTTCCACTTCTGTGCATTGACGAAAGTATTCTGTACTGAGAAGAATCCTTACCTTCCTACTTACCGTCTGGGTCTGGAAGTAATGTAGCATCGCTAGTGAAGTAAGCTTTTAAACCACTGTCCCACTACTGTGCATTGACGAAAGTATTCTGTACTGAGAAGAATCCTTACCTTCCTACTTACCGTCTGGGTCTGGAAGTAATGCAGCATCGCTGGTGAAGTAAGCTTTTAAACCACTGTCTCACTACTGTGCACTGACAAAAGTATTCTGTACTGAGAAGAACTCTTACCTGTCTACTCACCATCTGAGTCCTGAAGAATGCAGCATCGCTGGTGAAGTAAGCTCTCGAATCATTGTTCCACTTCTGTGCATTGACGAAAGTATTCTGTACTGAGAAGAATCCTTACCTTCCTACTTACCGTCTGGGTCTGGAAGTAATGTAGCATCGCTGGTGAAGTAAGCTTTTAAACCACTGTCTCACTACTGTGCACGGACGACAGTATCCGGTATCAAGAAGAATCCTTACCTTCCTACTTACCGTCTGGTTCTGGAAGTATGCCGCATTGCTGGTGAAGTAAGCTCTGAATCATTGTTCCACTACTTTGCATTGACGAAAGTATCCTGTATTGAGAAGAGTCCTTATCTACCTACTTACCGTCTGGGTCTGGAAGTATGCAGCATCGCCGGTGAAGTAAGCTTTTAAACCACTGTCTCACTACTGTGCACTGACGAAAGTATTCTGTACTGAGAAGAATCCTTACCTGTCTAGTCACCGTCTGAGTCCTGAAGAATGCAGCATCGCTGGTGAAGTAAGCTTTTGAATTATTGTCCCACTACTGTGCACTGACGAAAGTGTTCTGAACTGAGAAGAACCCCCACCTGTCTACTCACCGTCCGAGTCCCGAAGTGAGCCGTATCATTGGCGAAGTCGCCGCCAGGGCGAAACTGCGACGTTCGATCAGTACCTGGGTAGTTGACGTGACGTGGCTTTTTCACCGTCACAGAAGATAAAAAATAATTTATTTCACATTTTCATCATTTAGAATACTATAAATGGTTAAACATTTTCTTGTTTTACATGAATTTGTTGTTTAAATACCCGAGTTATTTTTTTTTTTTTTACAACTTTGAGCCAAATCTCAAAATCGTCCTATGGTGTGATGGTAGACAACATTATTTCATAAATATTAACTTTTATAAATAAAGAAAATAATGTTTAAACATCTTAATGAACACTCCTGGCATAATTGTGCAAGTGTCTATTTCACTAAGTGGCCATCACTTTTCCTATACATACATTTCTAAAAGTGTAGGAATTTAATAAAGTTTGTCACAGAAAAAAATGTCCTTTGGTGTTATGCAATAACCTGATATTAAGTTGGGCAATATCATGGACAACTAAATTTAGTTGAAAGGCCCCATTCAAGGTCATGTGACTGAAGACCCCTATGAAGCCCATGAGCAGTGCACATGGCAAGTATTTCTCTCAGAATTGTTCAAATATTTAACTATGTTTTCAGACCACTGAAATTGTTAAGTTTTTTTGTCCTTTAGTGTGACACTCCTAAATATAATTTTTTAATAAAAATGTGTATTTTTAACAGCAAGACTATGTAATATTATGCAAATGTATCATGCCAATTGCTAATAACAGTTCAGCTAGTATTAGCATGGTTATTAACTGCCACAAAAGCTCAAATGTCCTTTGGTGTGACAGAAAATGTCACTGGAAATGTCCTTTGGTGTGACACTTTGGCCTGTCACACCATAGGACACAGATGTCACACCATAGGACAAGACCTCCTTAAGAAGCTTTTAAGACGAATATATAAAGTTTCAACAAAAAAAACTATATCCTCCTTTATTATTGTTACAATAAACACTATATATTCTGACTCTTTTTATGCAATGACTATCTTTGTCCTTTAGTGTGACGTTTTGTCCTATGGTGTGACAAACATAAAACAACAGAAAAATATACTTGTTTTAAAATATCTTTTAAAAAAAAGAGTCAAGTTTGGCATTAGGGGAGTTACAATAATATCTCCTCTTAAATGGGTACAATTTCAAACAGTTTTGTAAGGTTGGCAAAAAAGTTTTATTGACATTCGTAGGGAAAAGTTTATCAGGTTCATCTATCCATGGTGAAAATGATTCTAATTAGTACTTTCATGTAAAATAAATATCACTTTAAGAAAATAATGTTTTAATAATGTTAACAATTCTGTCTCAAGTATTTTTTATGTTATTTAATATAATTACTTTTTAAATGTCACACCATAGGACACATTTACAGTACTGTTGAGTGAAAACGTGAAAAAAATACGTGAAGTCATTGACAAAATGAGTGACCACTACTATTTTCTGAAACTGCAGTTTTCATACTCCATAAATATATGTATTTTTTCTTAAAAAGTTATGTTTTCCAAAAAAAGTACTTTTTCTTGGCCATTTGTCAACTACCCACCTACCTGTAGCTGAAGGAACCTAGAAGACACGGAAGTCTATCACGCTGGTGCTCATTGATAAATTGTGTTCAATAAAGATTGTTATTCCTTTGAAATTATCTCTTGTCTGCGTTGTCCATCTGTTGCGGACCTGTGGTGTTGGCTCCCCACGGTGGTGTCTAAGTCCGGGGTGGCTGGCCATCCGAGTCCGCCCCGGCTCGCACCGGTGACACTTGCGTTGTTTTTTGCCTATATGAGGACATGAATACAAGAATGCATGAACTTCATCTCCAGACTCTAGATCCACTGAAAGTCACTTAGTGAGCATTTAAAGGTGAATTAAGTAACTTTTTTACCTTAACCGAACAGCTTCGGAGACATTGGAATAGTTATATGACTTTTTTCGGGTTGAATGGTGGTCGTCTCGCACCCCCCAAGCGCCTGTGAGCCGAAAAACCACCCTTGCAACTTTGGGTCGGCGGGTCGCCGGGAAGTATCGCGTGATATCAGGTCTCATATTTGACAGTGTTGTCAAATATCTATTCCGAAGCTGGGGAGCTCTATAGAGAAACCTGCGAGCAAAAAGCGAGAATACAGCGAAGAAATTCCCGAAACTGCATAGCCCTGCTTTAACGCTTCATTTGAGAAAAACTATCGTCATGTCATGAACACACAGAAACGGCTGTTGTACAGTATAATTTAGATACGTCTCAATGTAATAATACTACTAACACTAATACAAATAAAGTATCATCAAAACTTTTTTAAGGAATAATCACAATTTTTCTTCCATGTTTTAAATTGAACAGTAAAGCTAACTGTGCAGCACGTTGTTTGACAAAAAGTTTAAATTCATATGATTAAAATAAATTTAATTAATGTTTTATATCTTTATTTGATTACCAGAAAAAAACACAACACCAAATTTGTGTGAAAAAAGATCATTTCATAGATGTAAAAAAAAATGTTGTATAAGTTTAATAATTGTATACGTTTCATGATTTCAATTAATTAGACATGCTTTTTGATTACTAAGGAATTTGGAAAAAAAATAAAACATAATTTTGGAAAAAATAAAACATAATTTTGGAAAAAATAAAACTGATTCATAGGGCCCTAAATGACTATTTAGATATAATTATCATTTATAATGATCACCTATTATAAATCAGGTGTGTTTTGCTTTGTTATGTTTTTAATTAATTTATGAAGCAACTTTAAACTTTGTCGTTACATATTGTTATATTAAAATGCTATCAAATTTTGTGCAGGCAATTTTTGTGCAGGTTTAATATGCTGATTCGGTACTCAAGAAACATATTTTATTATTATCAAAGTTGAAACAGTTGTGCTGCTTAATATTTGTGTGTAAACCATGCTATTTTTCAGGATCTTTTGATGAATAAAAAGTTCAAAAGTACATATTTCTTTATGCCATGGATTTTTTTGTAACATTGTAAAGGTCTTTTACTGTCACTATTGATCAATTTATTGCAACCTTGCTGAATGATTTCTTCAAAAAAAATCTTACTGGCTTTAAACTTTTCAATGGTAGTGTAGTACATTTCTACTATCAAGAAGTAAGTTCTTAATCAAATGCTGCACATCCCTTACGAAACAAAAATATATGGAAATTTAATGCAGAGCATATTGCGATATTACATAATACATTTCCATATATGGGAGACTAGTGCTTATATTTTTCAATATACTGCAATACATGCATTGACCATGTATGACTATATAATATATAAAATATGTATAAATGAAGACAAAAATAGCATTGCATGTAATATTCACAAATGTTTATCCTTTATTGTGTATATATATTGCTCATACATGTTCCCATATAAATGTGACTATATGTTCACACATATATAAATATACACACACATTCACAGAATGTTACAACAGATTTCTAATTCCCAGTATGCTTTGCTTCTGACTGTTTTTGAGAGCAAATGTTACAATTTAAGTGTTATTTAATGTGTTTTTCTCAAAATTAATATGGGGAGATCTGTTAGTGTTTAATGTTCTATTATTTTGGAATTTAAATGGTTTTCTGGTATGTCTGAGTTTTTGGGGGTTACTATTGTACTGAAGAGTAGAGCCTGTGGTTCGTTTCATGATTTGCCGAACATAAGGTTATAATCACTATATTTTAAAAGTAATGGCTGTGTACTCCTCAGCCCAGTGATAGGGCTCTTGGCTAATTACTTTAGTACATGCAGGTATGCTTGTAAATATACAAGCACTAGCTTGAAAATATGAAACATTTATAATGTAAATGATTTTAAAAATATAAGAAATATATTACATTTGATATTTCTCTCTATATATGTGTTTGTTGCATGAGTAAATATATCTGCAATATATTACACATTCACCATATCTGATCACTGTACATCTATATATTATTAAGTGTATTACTGAATATAAAATTACATGCATTATGATATATTAGAAAATATATAATATATAATAAATATACAATATAATATTGTAATATATTAACACTCTATAGCCTATTATTCCTTATATTTTCATATATACTGTTAAACCATTTAATATATATTGATCATTCATTTATGTGACCCTGGACCACAAAACCAGTCACAAGTTGTACGGGTATATTTGTGGCAATAGCTAACAATACATTGTGTGGGTCAAAATTATAGATTTTTCTTTTATGCCCAAAATCATTAGGATATTAAGTAAATGTTCCATGAAGATATTTTGTAAATTTCCCACCGTTATTATAAAAAAAGATCTATTTTTGTGAGTGGATGCTGCACAATCGCGAACATAAATGGACAACTTTAAAAGCGATTTTCTAAATGTTTAGATTCTCAGATTCCAGATTTTCAAATTTCAAATTTTTTTTTTTTTTTATCTCACCCATATATTGCCCTATCCTAACAAAAACCATACATCAATGGAAAGCTTATTTATTCAGCTTTCAGATGATGTATAAATCTTAATTTAAAAAATGTACCCTTGTGACCAGAGTCCAGGGTCACATATGGGAAATATATTTTCTTTTCATAAGGGATACTTGTACTGTATGCGATTCAGGTGCAGCCAGTGACTCACCAAACAAAAGTTTCAACTTGTGCTGGAAATTAATCCACAGCTTTAAGCAGTGCTTTTTTTAACCTATTTAAAAACTGAGAATGTTCATTCAGCCAGTAACATTGGCAATTCACTACAATGTGATATTATTATAGACCTTTGGAATTTTTTTTAACAATTCAAGACTTGAAAGGTGACTATAAAAATAATTATAACCTCAAGGTTTTTTTCCAACTCCTTTTAGAATCCAAGCACATCCCTTTCATTTTAATATACTGCGCAAGTGTTTATTGATTGTATGTTGTCAGTGTATTGCATTACGTAAGAAGGTCAGAGGTTTACTTTCACAGAGAGCTAATGGTGTGTGCCATTTTGCAGATCACAAAAGAACAAGCCTTTGAGTTCTGTCACTGTGACAAAGTGTCTGTGTAACCGTGAGGATCAAATACTGTGCCGTCGGTGGGAAAGTGCTGCTGACATCATTGCTATTGGCATCTAGGCAGGATGTATTGGTCAGTAAGGGCATGGCAGTGAACACTGGACTCTATAAGATCTAGCTGTGTGCAAGGACATATGCCCTTAATTACCTGCCGTTCAACCCTCTACAGATACTGATGAGAAAGCAGGAACAAAATGTGTTTTGAACACCGTTACCGATAAACAAACAAGTAATGACTTATTAGCATTGCCTAGTTCTAATGACTGCTGCGTGCTGGTTTGACAGAGTAGAGTAATTAATTTCATAAATGTTAAATATGGTAAATTAATGTTGCTCGGGTCCTGCATAGCTTTAAATGCGTTATTTGACGGGTTTGCCAACCTCCCTCTAGCAACAGCTGAATTTGAGTTATGACCTAATTTGCCAAGCGTTTAGATGTGAATATTCATTTTGTTTTTGCTAATCATTTGAATAGGGCATTTCAGCTTATATGTATTTATTTTGTCTGGGGCCAGATAGACATGATGAACTTTTGCATAATTTGATACGTGAACCACCATCAACTGACAGTTTGTTGAATTATTATCAGGGCTTTTTGCAATATGGTAAAAATGGACTGCATTTTATATAGCGCTTTCAACAGACCTATGGCCACCAAAGCGCTTTACATTTTGCCTCACATTCACCCATTCATTCACTCATTCATACACCGACGGCGGTGTCAGCCATGCAAGGCGCCATCCAGCTCGTCGGGAGCAGCTGGGGTTAGGTGTCTTGCTCATGGACACCTCGACACTTGGTCAGGTGCAAAACAAACCTGCCTTCCGATTGTTGGTGTTTACAGGGCTTGAATTTCGGCGTGGGATTGCGTGTATTGCGCTTAATTTTGTGCGTACACCCAAAGTGCACACACTTGTTTGCTGCTTATTGCACTTAAACATTCAAAGACACACAAAATAACGTCAAAATGCCGGTCTTGCAAAGTATTCACATAAACAGTCAGTTATGTGAACGTAAACAGTTGAGAAAGAAACGGTATAATGGATCTGGGGTGCGTTTCCCATACAACGACGTAACTCACTGCTTAACTAGTACGATGGATCACTGAAGAAATCAACTAGCTAGTCACGACTGTTAACAAACTGTATTGTCGCAAATTGGTCGTTCAATGATGTCACGCAGGTGGTGGAGTAATAACTTCTTTTAATGAATCCGTTTGAGATCTAATTAAGCTAGATGTTTTGCTATAAATTACTGACATTGGCATCTGAGGACTATTTCTCATTTTTCTCAGTTATTTTGCTTTATTTCCAGATTCAATCGTAGTCTCGTTCTTATGCATTAGAGCACATGCACACTCTTCTAAAAATCTCTTGACAAACTAAAAGATGTAAGTGATATTATGTATTCTAAATAAAAGATACAGACTGTACTGAATTTCAGCTTGCTTATTTTGCTCAAAATAAGGATTTATTGAGTCCATATGTCAAACAAGAAACTATGCTTCTAAACACAGCTCGAGATCTGTCGTTCAAACCACACAACTTTGCGATGCTGTTTGCGAATGTTCGTTAGAACTATGGTTTTGGGAAACACAGACTCATTGAACTATGCTGATAACAACAGAACTTGCGACCATAGTTGGCAAACGATGCTTTTGGGAAACACGCTCCAGTGACAGCAGCCTAATATACCTACTGCCTAATTATATATATACTTTTAATAGATATGTTAAAAATATCTATTTGCCAGTGAATATGCTCAGTGGCTAGTAACTTTGGAAAACCACTAGCCACAGTGGCTGGTGAGCAAAAAAGTTGTTACGCCCTGTAAACTACATGTGGCTAAAACATAAAAAAATCTTACCAAAACCAAACTTTTTAATGGTATGTATTTATGTTGGTAACACTTTATTTTGATGGTCCCTTTTGAACAATATGTTGACTATAAGTAACTTTTGCAACTACATGTCAACAAGCAGTCATTATAGTATTAATGCTTAATATCTGCTTACTTTATTGTGATGGTCCTCCAACAGACATTCTATAAGTAACTTTGCAACTACATGTCAACTTATTCTAACCCTAACCCTACCAGTCTACTAATACTCTACAAACACTATAATGAGAGCTAGTAGACACGTAAGTGCAACATTACTTAAATTCATCAGGATGAGTTAAAGGGACCATCAAAATAAAGTAAAATCTTTGTTATATAATGTTTCTATCTAATTAATCTCATATAGACAATGCATTTGAGTGAATGAATTGATTCAGATAACTGGTGTTCATTTAGTGTTCTGCTTCAGCTCCAAATAAGCTGGTCATAGTCCAGTCCAGTAGCGTCCGTCCTCCATGTCTCCATAGACAACTAAGCCATTAAGCTGATTGGACTGCGCAAATGCCCAGGCCATAGATCCAGTGATATCCGTCGTCCAGTTTGCCTCTCCAGTGGCAGGAAATTGGACATTCTGATCCACTGTCTGTCCAAATCATATTGGACCTGGGAGTCCGGGCGCACCGGGAACACAAGCCTTATCAGAGGACAAACACACCACTCGCACGGCCGTCCCTGTACACCGGCACTATAAACCTCTATAATAACCAGCCCATCCCCTTTTCTCTCCTCCACGGTGCTCTATTCCTGATCCTACCCTTCATCTCAGCTTCTAGTTGTCTCTGGTGAGAGCAATAGATTTCTTTACAGGGCCAAACAATGCAGGATCCTGAAATTGCATTAAAGCATGCTAATGTAATCTCTCATGCCTGTAAGCTATCGGGTTTGTTGCTTTCCAGCATGCTTATTAGAGAAATATTGTGCGGCTGTGTGGCTGGGTGTGCGTGTTCTCAGAATTCATGGATGATGAGTTTGAAACATTGTTTTTTGCTGCAAACGGTGGTGTGGAGGAAATCATTATTTGTTGCCTAAACTTGGCATATGGCTACTAATGACCACAGAATTTGTTCTATAAATCTGTGATGGCATTAATGTTTTCAAGAGCCTATAAATGTGCAATCTTTCTCCCTTTTAACTCTGATAGATGTAGGAACGCTGTAGGCCGTTCCACTGTAGATACCAGACCCATTTACACTGTTTCTTAAAGAAAGAGGTCATGCAGACCAGTGACCTAACATCCTTTTTATTTAACACACACACACACGTACGCACATACACACGATAATCATCAGTTATGTTAGTCTTTTTCTTTGCACTTGTACAGTCTGACCTTACGCTTCCATTCCCTGGTATAAAGGCAAAGCAAACTTGCCCTAGGCGAGCTATATTTCACAACTCTTCAGGGACTGACTTGATGGATCGGTCCTTCATATAGAAAACCCATAAAGCCTGATGTTTATGTGCAAGCAAATGAGTATTTGTGTTTCATGCATGTGTTTGGAGAGATGAGTGTAGGCACGCCTGCCATATTTACATGTTACCGCAAATGATTAGTGTGTTTGCGTTTGCAGGCAGAGTTATTAGCTGAGTTTTCATCTCCATATTTTGAAGCACATTTTGGGATAGTGCATGACAATGATGATTTTTAAAATTTATTTAAAAAAGCGGCCATAAAGACATTTAAAAAGGATTTATATTTAATTTCCAATAGATACTTAGATACAGTAGATCTATTAATCAAAGAATCCTGAAAAAATCTGTTTCCACAAAAATATTAAGTAGCACAACAGTTTTCAACATTGATAATAAATCAAATCAGCATGTTAGATTGATTTCCGAAGGATCATGTGACACCGAGTAATGATGCTGAAAATTCAGCTTTACCATCACAGGGATAAATTACATATTAAAATGCATTAAAGTAGAATAATTATAAACAAGTAATATTTAACAATATTGCTTTGACTTCTTTCAAACATTTGAACGGTATGGTGTAAATGAAGAAACCAATATTGAACATTCAATGAACAGTTAACTTTTGATATATGAAAAATGGCTAACACAATAGGCCTACTGCAAAAATGTTTTGCTGCTTTAAGCCTGTTGGAGGCAACATTGACTCTCTGTCTAAACTATCTCAGACACAAACTTCCCACTGGAGATGAAATCCTGCTGTTATGCTGAAAATGTGCAGGCAGCTGCTCCAAGCTGCTGTGGTCATGTTTGACATTTCACGTATACTCAGCCTTTCAGGGCCCTCTGTGTCTTGCACAGTTTCAAGAAAGAAACGTCCAAATACAATGCACTGATGTGATCAGAATGAGATGTCTTGTTTTTAAAACATCAAAGCTACACCAATCAGAGCTCATATGCCGTGTTCACACAATGTTTTTATTTGTTACGTCACTGTGTCATTATGCGATTTTGATTCCTAAATTCGTGTTGTGTTGGGGACTAGAAGCACGTTGCTTCCCGACCAATCATCATTTGCTGTCTTTAATGACGTGCACGATGTCAGCGAGAAGGCGGAACTAGCGTCTGAATTCCATAAAGAGCGTAAACCGAAGTGTTAGCTTAATACTAATTCCAGTACTCTCCAGGTTGCTGAAGCACAATATCTTTTTGTCGACATGCTAGTCTTTCAGTTTGGACGTCATGAAGTGTTGCAGACGTGGCGGCGTTCACTATAACCCCCTTTACGAGATAAAACGTTATATTCTTACGTCCCCATCCCCATTACGCCCATTGTCGACCACGTCAAACGGATCGTGGCGAAGTCGGGCCGAAATTGTGTAGTCTGAACCCGGCCTTAGTCTGTAACTCAAAGGTGAAATTTTTCTGATGGATTTCCTGTCAGTCACATGGTAAATACAACCTTGGAAAGGTAATGGGAGTTTCTCTGTTTTCCCAGCACACTTCAAATCTGCAGGTAGTGGTTAGTAGACTTAAGGTGAACTCCATTAAATAATGTGTAATTGCCTGGCAAGGGTGTCTTTTGTTGTGTCACCGTCGGAAAAGCTTTCCACAGAATTGCTACAAATGAAGGAATTGATTTTCCTCCCGTTGCGATTATTTTTTTTCTGTGTCAATTCACCACCAAACCTCCCCTGCCCCGTTCGTCCATGGTCTCATCTTCACTACTAGTGCCCATTATCCCATCCATTCATCTACAGGCCACAAGAAGAACATTCACCTAAACTTGTCTCCTCACTTTTACATTTTATATTTACATTTACATTTATTTATTTTATCCATAGTGAGTTACTTACAGTGCATTGAAACTATACATTTGATCAGTATGTGCATTCCATGTAAATAAAACATACGACCTTGGTGTTGATAGTGCTATGCTGTACCATCTTAAATGTGAGTGTGTTAGTTGATAATTTGGCTAGTTAGCATGGTTCACAGTAATCACACAATCCTGGAGTGTAATGGATTCGTCTAAATTGATAGCCATTGAAAATGTCACAAAATTGATTTTTCTCAAGCAACATAAATGCAAATATTTAATTAATTAAGTAGATGTTTTACTAGTGGTTTTTTATATTTGTATATTTATAAAATTATTTATTTAACATGTATTTTTATTTATTTAACATGATATTTTATTGATTTATTTAACATGTTTATTTGTTTTAGTTGACATACATGTACTTTTATTTTTTATGAATGTATTTAACATTTTATTTATTTAATTGTTTATTTAACATGCTATTTAAATATTTATTTAACATACATTCATTTACACATTTATTTTGATTTATGTACATTTAATTTAGGAGGGTTATTTAAAGTGAGAAATGGATGTTTGGAACAGTTTTTAATGGAACCATTTTTCTCTGCCTTTTTGAGATAAACAGTAATGCTAACTGACATCAATTTCCTGGCATAATATACTTTTTTTTGGCTTGTTATATATAAACTATTTTATGCAAAATGCCATTAACCCCACAGAAGCAAACAGTGTATCAGTGCAAGCAACTACACTTTTTGTGTGAAGAATGACTTTCTACCCTGTTGTTTTGAGAAGGCATTTGTGTGTAAGGCAAATAATGATACCTTTTCCCTAGACTCGTCTCTCTGTCATTCACAGCTGACAGACTTGTTGTGTAGCCCAACTCAGGTACCAATTAGAGAGGACTCTACGCTCACACCAGACAAATGAACAACAGAGGAAGAAAAGTGTGAGTGTGTGCATTTGGTGTATGTTTTTGTGTGTGTTTGACAAGGTTGTGTGTGTGCGTAGGTGGGTATATGTTCGCTCTATCTTTCAACAAGACCAGAAAGTGCTGTGATACATGAAAATCCCAAATAATTCCTCATCTCTGCAGCATCCCAAAGGGAAGAGTAAAGGGATAAACCTGACCCCGAGGAAATACAGCTGCTCCGATGACAAATCACCGGTGTAATGGGAACAAAACGGGGTGTCCTGTGTAGAATCATAAAGAGAGGGCAAAAATCTCCCAGGAATTGAAGCAATTAACAGGTTTAAGCTAATGTTTTGTATTTCATTGTCTAAATTTGGTTTACAATGAGGAGCTATGAGAATCTGTTTACATATCATTTTAGATGCCTTCAGGACTAAAGTCTGTTTAATCAGCAGAAATTGTTTCTTCATAATACAAGCGATTCAAATGGGAATTATTAGATACAAACAGAATGTTGAGATTGTCTTTGAAACGCAGAGCAAAAATCAAAGTCTACGATTTTCAACATCACATCACCTTCATTTGGACCTTACCAAAACATTCACTGCCAATAAATCAGTGAGCATGTACTGTGTAAAAGTGCTGAGGAGAGCTGATAAACAGACAGAGATCTGGAAACTCAGTGTGATCTTAGATGAGGTGGAATCCCTTCTGTGTGGCTTTGATATCTCAATAACATGGACATGATTTGATACACAGCAGCTGACAGAAAAGTATCAGACTCAGAAGTGGAATGTTGGGTTGTGCTGTATATACTACTATATATGTTAACTTTAGATGACAGTAATTTAGGCTCATTCCTGGAAGTTTATGGGGCAAAGCATTGCACCAGAGTACACATTAAAATACTCATGAGGCTAGAGTAATTAAAACCATTTACTTACCTTTCTGTGCTAAGTTACATCCATTTTTTCAACTTCTGCTGGTGAATCCGTTAAGTCCTCCATGATGCATGCAAAGACACCAAAGGTGAATAGGATACACATTTTAACTAATAGATATCCCTAATTGAATTAATCACAGTTAAATACGGTTTGGTATCACAAGTTTTCTGAATTTGGTATTCGTTTTGGTACATGTTCTATTTAAATAGGCAAATGAGCCATTATCTCATTAAATATGCACTAATTTGCGTACATTTCCAGAATAGAACATTTAATAAAGCCAGTTGCAAAGCCTAATTGATATGACAAAATCTCCAAATTGACCAGTGCATGAAAAAACAATGATCTTGCGTGTAGTGTCTTGCCTACTATAGACCCACTTTTTGTTTAAATGCAACTTTTTCCTTTTATAAATAACTTGTTCTTTATAGTATGAAATTTATTTGATTTGGCTTAAATTGTTGTAGATAAAAAATAACATATGCTCCCAGTACTTGTCTGATGGAAGTGATGGCAATCTGTGTCAGTCTGCCAGAACATTACAGAGCCAACTCTGTTTCCATGTAGGTCTTATATGAGGCTCTTAGCTGGGATACACTAGACACATCCTCTGGACTTTTCCACATCGGAAATAGATAACCACACCCCATCTCCCCTGCGGTACTCATCAACCTGGATACCAAGGTTACTGCACACCGCCAGGAAACTACATTAAGCTGCAGCATTGGGAAAAAACTGTAGAACAAAGAAAGGAAAAGATGAAGAACAAGGTTGATAGCTAATGGATTTTTGAAAGCACTGAACTCTTTTGATCAGAAGCAGGAGTCATTTTTCAATTAAACTTCCAAACTTCCATTTTTCATTATTTGGGTAACATTTTACACTATATCAACTCGTTAACATTAGTTAATGCATTGGGTATCATGAACTAACAATGAAGAATTTACACAATTTATTTTCTAGGTTAATATTAATTTTTACATTACACTATTACATTTTTAGTGCATTTTTAACATACACATTGACATTATATATAATAATAATGTATTATGATGATACATTCATTAACAGTGAACTTTAGTATGTTTTTGTAAAAACATTTTGTAAAAACAAATTCATGATACCTAATGCAATAACCTTATTGTAAAGTGTTGCGGTATTTTTCCGTGCTGACAATGACACTTGACCAGTCTAATCATGTTGCACTTTCTGCAGATAATTTGTTTAAAATGACTAATTCTGTCATTATTTTCCCACAAACCAGGGCACAAAATTAACCAGGACTGCCGTAGATGCCCACTCAAATAAAATAAAATAAAAATTAATGCATGATGCCTTTGCTTTTTTTGCTTTAAAGTCAACCTATTATGCCCGTTTACAAAGTCTTTATTTTCTTTTTGGGGTGTAGAATAGGTTTTCATGCTTGTAAATTATGATAAAAAGTGGTTTTTGAACATTTATCAACTATTGTCATCGTTCCGTCGTTACCAACATAGTTCAACGATTTGGTGTTTTCCAAAACCATAGTTCCAACGAACACTGCAAACTAACGTGGGAACTGCAGCTCTCAAGCTGTGGTTAGAAGTTCTTGTTGAATAACATGTGAACATAAATAGATCATGCTCTTGGGCACAATGAGTAAGCTAACATTCAGGACATTCTATATCTTTCATTCTATTTAAATATGTATACATTTTAATCTATATATTTTAGCGTGTCAAGTTATCAGCAGCGTTTT
This sequence comes from Leuciscus leuciscus, assembly GCF_965113295.1. Classification (NCBI taxonomy): domain Eukaryota; kingdom Metazoa; phylum Chordata; class Actinopteri; order Cypriniformes; family Leuciscidae; genus Leuciscus; species Leuciscus leuciscus. Next base: position 36,098,986 of record NC_138730.1, on the reverse strand, counting down.
TGAAGAGTGCGGAAAATGCGGAAAAACTAATAAATAAAAAAAGACATGGAACAAAAGCAGTGGAGTCTAGTCATTAGGTACCATGTTTGTTACTCTAGCATCTCAGAATCTCCAATAGATAGATTCATTAGCAGAAGTTATTACTCCTCCACCTGCGTGTGACATCATTAACGACAGTCCTATATTGTTGAACAAATGTGGTTCAAACGACAGGTGCGACTGTAACGGTTTGGGGGATGTTCCTTTAACACCCATGTTTAGAGTTTCCCCCGGAGCCTTGCATTCACGCAGAGTTGGACAGAGGCTGATATATGCTGTGCCATTCTGTATTCTCTTTGCGTTTCCCTCTAAATTAAATATATTCGTTCAAGGTAGCCTGTGTCGAGTGCATCCAACACACAGTAGGTTACACGGCCACGGTAACACGGTTACAACGGTTTTGGGAAACAGGTGTGACTAGCTGGTTAGTTTCTACTACAATGCATCATACTATGGTTAATCAGCAAGTTACATCATTGTTCTGGAAACACATCCCTGATTAGTTCCAGTCTCTATGTCAAGTCAAGTCAAGTCACCTTCATTTATATAGTGCTTTTAACAATATGGATTGTTTCAAAGCAGCTTTACAGTGATAATAGGAAATTACCGTAACAGATTGTTTAGGCTTTACAACAGCTCTAGGAAAAAGTTATTGTCCAGCTAAATATGAATCTCCTCCTTCCGTGAAAGTGAAAATTGTTTAGGCTTTACAACAGCTAGGATAAAGTTATTGTCCAGCTAACTATGAATCAATGCATTTTGATTGGTCCGCTGAACCAGTGTTTTGAGGGTGTTTTAGAAATGTCACGTCAACATAGTGTCTGCCCAGATCCGGCCCACATCTGGGCCGTGTGCAATCCATGTGTACCAGATGTGGATCGGATCTGGGCCGACACTATGTTGCTGTCTGGGTTACCATGACCACAGCACACTACTATTGCAACTCAAGGCATTTCAGGGAGTTCAGAAACTTTGCTTACTGATATATACTTACTGAATAATTCCCTTTGGAGTGGACTTTATGCTTTGTAACTTTGCAGACCTTTTTCATGCTCAAACAGCAACATTGCATAAAAAAGCACAATAGGTCCTCCTGAATGCTTCTGGCTGGTGCATCTTCTGATGAAGGGACAGAAAGCAGCAGTATCCCTGGGCCAGAAGGACCATAATGAAAAGTAATTAGAATCATTTGGACTCTGGGTTTAGTGAGAATCCTGATTAATGACATGCAACAGTGAGAGTTGAGAAACTGCTCTCCCAGGCACTGAAGATCACTGCTGAAAAACAAGCCACTGGCCAAGCCAGCAGATCAAGAACTCTGGCTTTCACCTGCCGCCCGCCCTACTTTGAAAATAAAGGACAACATGAGAGAGAGAGAGAGAGACAGAGAGAGGTATATGGATTCCAAAGGAAGAAAAAGCCTGTGCTCTTTGTGATATTGGTGAGCTTGAGACAATTTCTGCTTCACTGCCATAAATCTAATAAGAGTGAAAGTCTTCAAAACACCTTCAAAACTCCAAAATTCAATTCAAGCCTGAAAAATGGAGGACTGGTGGAGGACACATGTATGTGTTGCTGTAAAAGTTATATTGAGCTGCACATAATCATAAACCAGCTACTGCTCACCATATTCAGTTTTCTGTGTACATGAATATTCTTAATGTTTAGTAATGTCTCGTTGAATGTTTGTTTTATTCTATTCAATTTTTTTTTTTTTTTACCATTGTGACAGCATATTAATGTTTTCCCTTTGTTTCCTGTTGCTACTTTTATAGATGCTTTGCCAATATTATGTAAAACAATCATGGCAATAAAGTACTTTGAAATTGCTACAGATTATAACGCCAAGAAAGAGAGAGTCTCACTACGCCGCCGATGACTAACAGTCTCAGTCAAACTGTTATATCAATGCTGGTGAACAGCATTATTTCAGTGTGCCTTAACAGGAAAACGGAACTAACCAGCATAAACTAGCTTTAGCCAGAAAGTAAACTAATATTGCCTTAAAGGTGAAGTGTGTTTATTTTATTTGTTTTTGATGTAGGAATTACTTACTTTACCTTTAAGCTGGCATTTAAAGCAGCATAGTAAACCATCCACATTCAAATTATGTTTGAGAGAGCGATATACTTATTGCTGTCCTCCAACTGGCATAGAAGAGTATTTCTGAAATAGTGCACTCTGTGTGTTTGGTGGTCTTATCTGATTCTACTGGGAGACTTTAATATTTACTAGAAAAACAAAACACAATGTGACACTGGATATGAAATTAATCTCCCTGGAGGAGATGAGGGGAACAGAGCTCCTACTTCAGTAAATTACATGGTGAGATCTGCCAAAACCTCTAGTAAATTCTGTGAATTTCTCTGACAGGCGCTCTGTGATGTAATCTGTTATTGGAGCATGTTGAATCCCTCAACCAGTCACACTCTCTCCAGAAAAAAAAAAAAAAAAAACCAGCACAGCTAAATATTTAAATACGGGGTCATTTGAAGGTTTAGGTGTCCTTTTAGGGGCGAATGAGATAATAGACTGCAACATTTCAAAATATAACGTAATTCAACTATCTGTCTGTCAGTCTATCTGTCTCTGACTGGTTTATCTATCTATCTATCTATCTATCTATCTATCTATCTATCTATCTATCTATCTATCTATCTATCTATCTATCTATCTATCTATCTATCGTTCTATCGTTCTATCTATCTATCTATCGTTCTATCTATCTATCTATCTATCTATCTATCTATCTATCTATCTATCCATCCATCCATCCATCCATCCATCCATCCATCCATCCATCCATCCATCCATCCATCCATCCATCCATCCATCCATCCATCCATCCATCCATCCATCCATCCATCCATCTATCTATCTATCTATCTATCTATCTATCTATCTATCTATCTATCTATCTATCTATCTATCTATCGTCTGTATTTTTTTTTAAATTAGTCACGCTGTATGAATTTCAACAGTTTAATTACGTATTTAATGAATCCTCTTTGCATTCAAATAGAAATCGTGTTCTTTTCAATTCAAATTCTGTTTGCTGTCTCAATTAAATTTCGATTCAGGACGACAAAAGGGATTCTCTGTTCAGTTCTGTACAGTTTTTTTGGTGCAAATTCATCTCTCACATTGTTGAAACTAGTCAGATTAGACATATTCTAATGTAAACAGTTTGAGGGACATGCCAGACAAAATTTAAATCTGGGCCCACTTGTGACAAACGCATGGTTTGTACCGACCATGGTGTGTTTTACAGTATATGGTATTTTTTTATTTCATTGTTTGTTCGACAAACAATTTTTGCTGTGTCGGGTCAACACTTGACATCAATGGCGATTCTAGGGGGTGGCCTGGGGTGACCGGGGCCACCCCTGAAAGCTCATTGGCCACCCCTGTGGCCACCCCAGATCTGATAGGTAGGTCAAGTTCGTCAACACAAGAAACGAGAAATGTTGTCAATCAGTGATGACAGCTGATCAACTGATTTAGGGCCAGTTTCACATTTTTAACTAACACAGTAACGGTCGTACTGAGACTGTGAGAGCTGATTTCTGCTCAGCGGACGTTTGGCCATGCAGGTCAGATGACCCATGAGATAAGAGCACGCGCGCTGCACGGTGCACCTGCTGCTGCTGGTCCGTGAAACAAGAGGACGGTCACACAGTTGCAACAATACAACAACGATAAAAACGCTGGAATCAGTCGATTGAGAGGTATGGTCGGGACCCAACGCAACAGAGTGCGGCACAGGAATATAGATCTGATGGCCGAGTGCGGGCGCGGGCGGTAATGCACTCGTGTGTCGATTCGCGGGAGTCGGGACTCCCGCAAAATAGAATTATCTATAAATTGAACAAATAAAAACGAATAAATTGTCATTCATCTGTTGCACAAAAGCAACAAGAACAACTAAAACAAAATAGAAACGATTTACAGGCCAGAGTCTCTATTTATAACATGTTTGCAGCGTTGAACAATGTAGCCAATCACAGACATATGTGTTGATTTCTTGAACGCAATGGCCAATCAGATGCATTTAAGATAGAATCCCCTCACCACTCAAAATGGACTTTTTGTTCAGTGCTGAATTCTGCATACTGGCAAATCATCTATTATATCAAACAAAGTGTAGATAATATGAAAGATTAATTATGCAGCCAGTTTCATTGATAATAACAGAGATTTGTGAGATGGCGATGAACTGAGATGTCAGCTTTTTAGGAATTATTAAGTGAGAAATCCGTCCTGCGCAGGTCTCTAATGTAGACTTTAAAAACAAACCACTAACATTATATTTACATTAACAGTAGCCTAGGCTGCAATCTAGTGTATGTAAACCTTTTTGCAGATAAACACAAATGCATTTTCGGACAAGTTAATGGCCAAGTTAATTGAGTAAATCATATCCCCCACTATGGCAATTAATAACAGACTATAGTAAACACATTTCCTAAATAGGCCTGTGACTGTATCTTACATTTTATGAAATAGTACCATTATTTAAAAATAAAGTTTGCACTTTGTTACTATTATTAAAATCCTCTATTGTTCATAAGAGTTTAAAGGTTTACATAACATTATTTTATAGTATATATGGCCACCCCACTCTAGTTTTGTGTCCCATCTTGGCCACCCCAGTAAAAATGTCCTGGATACGCCACTGCTTGACATCCAATGTAAAAACAGGATTTTGAAGCAAATCCAGTTGAAAAGCACTGTTTATTTATGCGCTGTAAATGAGGTGACAGTGTGCGCTGATGTCCATTTCCATCTGTCAGGTTCTCAGTGTGAGACGTTTTTAGTTTGTGCTGGTCCCAGCAGGTGTTTTTAGTCTGAATGTGTGTGTGTGTGTGTTTGTTACAGCAGACATTGCTCCACTACCTCTTTGAGAATGGGTCTGTCTGCTTTTAGAGCCCATCAGAATGACTGGTGACCCATAAGACAGGTGCAGAGAGAGAGAGAGAGAGAGAGAGAACAAAGAGGAGGGAAGGCTGGATGTATGCAAGACGCATGCCACCTTACAAGGAAAGGGGCAGTGCAGAGCAGTGAAAGAGAGAAAAATACCCGTTGGTGTTGATGGTTTGTCTGATATAGTGGCTGAACTTTCTCCCAGCTGTGGCGGATCTACCCCGAGTCTGACTGACATGCAGTGCTGGAAACGTTGATGCATAATGGAGGTTCTGCGGTCATATCCTGCTGCGCTGACGGGTGATACTGTCAAATGTGCCAGATGTATCAAATTAAAGATTAGCTGCCACCAGTGGGCCTGCGGTTTGACCGTAAATGTTTAAGTTTTATTGATTAAAACTTGCATTTAAATTGGAAGCGAATTCAACACATACTTCAGGTTCTCACACTGCTCATTTCAGAGGCAGAGAAGGAATTCACTATGAAATCACATGACCTTGAGGTTTTGCAGAATTGAACACGGATGCCTTTTAGGGTCCTGTTGTGCTGAACATGTCTGAAACATTCTGCTCTTGATGAGTTAAGATGGAAATTATTGCTGTACAGTGATTGTACATAAGTTCAGGGCAACCAGTCGATGCTGCTTAAGGAAAATGTGCCACTGAAGGCACATACTGCACATCAGTGCAATCTAAAGAAACCAGATTCAAGCATTGACCTTTCCTGAACACTGATGGCTTTTAAAACTACTGTATACTTTCTCAAAGTCTCGTCCTGCTTGCCACATACCCCCATCGCCCCTCGCAGGCTGGGGGTATCATCGAGACTGCGCTCTACTCCACCCCCCAAATGTAGTTGTAAAGTTACATAATATTCAGTAGAATGTCTGTTGGGGGAGCATCAAAATAACGTGTTAGCAGATATTAAGCTGACAGTCTACTAATACTCTAATAGATGGTAGTTGACACAGAGTTACTTATGGTTAGTAGAAGGTCTTATGGCAGTCTGGTTAATTTGTTAATGATATTATTTTAACCTAAATTAAGCCAATTAAGCCACAATACAGTCCTGTTGACATCCATATTTTTGTGTTAGATATTAAGAGAGTGTACTCTGGTATTTGCTTGTTTTGTGTGTGTCTGTTTTAAAATAGCTATGTGGAAGATGCTGGGTTCTCCCACTGTGGATGAAACTTCATAGGTGTGGAATACTAATGGGAGTTACTGCAGCCAGGGGGATGTGAGTGATTATTCCAGCCTTCAGCCTTACTGCGACTGGAAGCATTGGGATGGATTGTAGGAGACAGGGACAGGTGAGGGAGGACCGGAGGGTTGAATTTCTGTCTTCACCTTGCCCCACTCCCCCGCAGAGATCTGAGGGCTTATTGCCAGGCCCTGCTGGGAGAGCTCATTGCCTCTAATCATGCCCTATCCTTGGCCTCATGTAGGGAGATGAATGCGATGTCTGATAAAGGAGAGGTACGGTTAGATGTGTGCACGTTTGTTTACATGTAATATTTTTTGCTGGCTTTAGGCCAGAATTCAGAATCAGTTCCTTTATGTGAGTTTGATATTTTGTTTTCTGCATCTTTGTGTTGTGTGACTCAGTGAAGTTATTTGATATGCTAATCTCAATTAGTTGCTAAAGCCTAACAGCATGCACCAAGTTTTCAGTGACAAGCAACAGTGCAGTTCTCAAAACCATTAGAAAATTTGCATTAACACTAATTAACACTATTTTAACATTTACTTGGAGACTTTTTTTCTTTTTTTCAACATACATGTTACATATATATAACATATATTTATTTACAACATATTCATTTACATGGTCATCCATTAAAGTTGCTTACAAGTAAATACATAATGGTTTTCCAATTCATAAAGCCTGTAAACTTATGCATGTGTGTGGTAGCTGTATTCTTTATTTAGCAACTTGTTAGCAACTTACATTTTATAAACACAAACCAGTTTTAAAGGTCATGGTTTATGTTTGAATGTGTATAATTTGTAGAATGTTGCAGAACAAATGGGAAAATCTTTTTTCAAAGACCTTTTTTTCCCACTTAAAACAGTGTCCTAACCCGGTGCAATGACACAAACAAAACTGCGCTTTGCCGGTTGGATTGTTTCTCATGTATTTTAATTGTATAGGAAAATCCAAACACTAATTTCAATACAAATCTCAATGATTATGAAATAATGAAATCATTATTCATAATTATGCTTATGCTTACATATTATGCTTTTTCACTTTTTCAACTATTGGACTACAATGCGTTTTTTCCTGGGCTTTGTGAAGTAACAATGTTACTCATTTAAATAATACCTGCCCACGGAATATGCAAAAAAGGGGACAAGGCCTGGTTGAGCTGCATTTCCACCCCGTTTACAAAACTCATTTGTTTGACCTTCCTAAGGCTGACGAACTCTGAGTGGTTAAAATTGATTTTAAACACTCTTCCTGAACATTATAACCCCAACGTTTACCTGTGTGCTGCACATTTTATGGAGAACAGCTTCCAGAACCTAAGAGAGCAGAATGCAGGCTACACACAAAAGCTTCTCTAGAAATGGAACAGTTCCCACTTTGTCGGGACAATCTGTTTTTTATTAACCACTTGTAAGTATGCCTTATTATTTGTAGTTGTGTTTTCTATTAACAGTTCCAATTATAAGTTTTATGTTGTCGCTATGATGTAAACATGGGGCAAAGCTTTACCTCCACTCACCTGCTAACTAAACTTTACAGTATTGATGTAGTGTTTACTGTAGCTTTTAAGCTCTCGCTTTTGTAAGGCTGTTCACCACCCCTTAGGAAAATTAACCATGGTTTTATGATTGATTACTGTTAGTATTACCATAGTTTTCCGACAAATATCATGATTAAATAGTGTATAACGTATCTAAACGTTATAGGCTATAAGAAAAAATAAAAAATTTAATTTAGAAAACACTCTGAAACTTCCTGTGAAATCCGTGCTTGGAAAGTCCTTGCATGAAATCCGTTCTGGATGATCCTCTTGTTTGTTAACATTCTTAAGTCTGAATAAGGCTTAAATTGGTTTGAAATTGACGCCATTCTTGATATTTACATCTGAGCAGAGGAAACTCGCGTTCCTGCTCAGCTCAGCTACCGTTCGGACGCTCTTGCTTACTGCTCCGCGCTTTGCTCTATCGCTTTTATATTTTATCTTCTATATTTTTATATTTTAGCTCCTTTTATCACCTAATTTTAACTTCAGCAAATCAGCACAGTGCTCAAACGACAAAGTTTGGATTACCACAAAAACGCAGAATTCTTCTACCCGACCAGCTTACATTCCGGGGAAAGGAAAACACAACTGCCTACAAGGATAAGAGAGAAAATGCCTCTTCTGGAATCTACTTGCTGCACTAACTGCCACAGACTTTTACAAAGGATTGCAGTTCTTGAAACAAAGTTATTTACGGGACCACCAAACCAGACGGAACACACAACAGAGCTTCGTCATGGACGCCCTCAGCATATAGCCGGTGAGTCCCATGAAACTAGTGCTCCTCGACAGGTACAGAAACAAGCCGATCGACTTACAAATCGATGGCACAAACAGGGAGCGAGACCCAAAGGCACTCGAGACATCAGATTGTCACGAGCCTCACATATTACCGCAGTAGCATCCTCTACCCCAGATACAGCTCTGACAAGGACTGCAAACACTGGTCTCCTACCAACACCTATACATCTTGAGAACAGATTTGAAGTACTAATGAATGTAAATGAGGAATCCCCAAACATGATGAATATGATCGAACACAGACTGTATCAGCCAGTAGCTAACACTGATGCTAACTGGCGCTCAAGGTCGAGCAGACAGCGGCACTCAGCTCAGAGCACAGCCGAGCCAAGGACTCTGATAGTGGGGGACTCCATAATCAGAAACATTAGCAGCAGGGATACAACTACATGCTGCCTTCCACAAGCTACAACTTCTGATATAAACAGGGAACTTCAAAACATTCTGATGAAACATAAGACTGCAAATCGACTCATAATTCATGTGGGGAAGAATGATATTCATAAAGAGCAGTCAGAACTCCTTAAGAAGGATTTCAATGAACTTTTTGAAACACTTAAAAGACTGAATGTTCAAACATTCATCAGTGGACCACTCCCAGCAAGAGGAACAAACAGGTTTTCACGGCTGCTTGGGATTAATACATGGCTGCAAAAAACCTGCAATATAAAAGGAGTAAACTTCATTGACAACTTCAATCTTTTCTGGAGTCAGAGACAACTATTTCATCGGGATGGCCATCACCCAAACAAACTTGGTTCAAGAGTGTTAAAGGACAATATCGACTTCTCCCTCAATCATCCTTCTGCAGTGTGTGTCAATCTGAACGACACACACACACCTGGAAACAGTATGAATGAACACGGGACTTCACTTCAGCAGCAAAATGGACATGCGGTTGACATATCACACAAGGACAATGATAACACCACTGAGCCACAACAACCTCTGCTCATGGACACCATCTCAGCTGAGCCCTGCCCACAGAGCTCACCACAGACAGTCATATCAGAACTGCTCCAAGATTCAGCACCCAAGGACGACTTCCTGGAAAACAGCCAGGGAAGCCAGGACAGCATATCCCAGCCTCCGATAACACCTGAGCAACAGCCCCTTTCACCAGATACTTTCTCACTCTCGCCAGCAACTCCACTTTTGTGCTTCTCACAGAAAATGGAAGAACTGGTGCATGCTGGAACCAGACTATCCCACTCTTTTGCTGCAAGCCCCCAGATACCAACCAAAAAACGTCAGGCACCTCAAACACCAAAGCCTGCGCGCCGAGCTCGCCCGCCCCCTCCTCCTGTGAGAGCTCTTCGGCCTCTTCGGCCAAAACGCCAGGGCCCACACCCTCCTCCATCTGCTCGAGGTGAACCAAAAACAACTGATACCAGCTCTCAGTGATGTGTTTTGGGTTCCTGTTATGATAACAGTAACCTTCTCAAATGTTTACAGAACAAGCGGGAACCCAGTGTGCCTGTATCTTTCTCTATTGCTGTTCTATTACAAGATAGAAAGTCTAAGGCCTTCAATAGCCGTACAGCAAACCCAACTAATCTGGTGCCTATTACATGTCAAACTAAGATTGCTGTGGGGACAAAAAGTAAGACTGTTAAGTTAGCACTTTTAAACATTCGCTCACTTAAAAATAAATCACTTCTAGTCAACGACTTAATAACCACAAACAACCTGGACTTTATGTTTCTAAATGAAACCTGGCTAGAAGACAGCTGCAGTGCAACAATCCTCAATGAAACAGCCCCTCCTAACTTTACTTTTATGAGTGTCTGCAGAGCTGTTAAGAGAGGTGGGGGTCTAGCTGCTCTTTTTAAAGATATCTATCAATGTAAGCAAATATCATTTGGGAATTACCCGTCTTTCGAATATCTGGGTACTGTGTTAAAAGGTGCTCCTCGCATTTTACTTATCATTATTTACAGGCCTCCAAAATATTCTCCAGCCTTTGCTGAGGACTTTACAGAACTGTTATCAACAATTACCTCAGAGTTTGACTGTTTTGCCATTGCTGGAGATTTTAACATTCACATAGATAATGCAGAAAACAATATGGCAAAAGAAATCAAAACTGTTTTAAAAACTCAGCATGTACATGGACCCACACACAATCATGGACACACTCTAGATTTACTTATCAGTAAGGGTCTAAACATTTCATCGATTGTTATTAAGGATGTAGCACTGTCTGATCATTTCTGTATTTTCTTTGATATATTGATCTCTCCTGCCATTGAAGGTATCTGTGTCTGTCAAGAAGAGATGCTTAAATGAGAACACTAGTGTACTATTTATGAAGGCTATATCTTTAACACCAAGCATATCTGCTGACTCTGTTGATTTTCTCCTTGATTCTTTTAACTCAAAAGTTAAAAATATAATTGATGATATTGCTCCTGTTAAAGTCAGGAAGAAGAGTGGCAGACAAAAAGCACCTTGGAGAAACTCAACAGCAGTGCAACATATGAAAAGACAATGCAGAAAAGCAGAGCGCATGTGGCGGAAGACAAAACTTGTAGTCCATTATAACATCTACAAAGACAGCCTGCATGCTTTCAATATGGAACTAGGCAAAGCTAGACAGACTTTCTTCTCAAATATTATAAACAGCAATTTAAACAACACACGCACTCTTTTTGCTACTGTAGAGAGACTGACAAACCCCCCAAGCCAGATTCCTAGTGAAATGCTCTCAAACAGCAAGTGCAGTGAGTTTGCTTCTTTCTTCTCTGAGAAAATCAATAATATCAGAAAGGTGATCAGCACATCCTTGAGTTGCACTGGGGTCAGACAGATCAGACCACCTGAGAAAGTAGTTACTATGTCTGACTTCAAAGAAATTGATGGCAAAATTTTGGAAGAAACCGTACAACACCTTAAAACATCAACATGCGCTCTTGACACACTTCCCACATCTTTTTTCAAAAGTGTGCTAAACAGTTTAGAAGCAGATCTTCTAGAAGTGGTAAATGCCTCACTTCTCTCTGGGAGTTTTCCAAACTCCCTGAAAACTGCAGTTGTCAAGCCCCTCCTGAAAAAGAGCAATCTGGATAAGACCATATTAAGCAACTATAGACCGATCTCAAATCTTCCTTTCATAGGCAAGCTCATTGAAAAAGTTATCTTCAATCAGCTGAACAAATTCTTAAGCTCAAATGGATACTTTGACAATTTTCAATCTGGTTTCCGACCGCATCACAGCACAGAGACAGCGCTCATAAAGATAATAAACGATATTCGCTTAAATACTGATTCAGGAAAATTATCAGTGCTGGTACTACTCGACCTCAGTGCTGCATTTGACACTGTCGATCATAACATACTTCTTGACAGGCTGGAAAACTGGGTGGGGCTATCTGGGATAGTCCTAAAATGGTTCAGGTCATACTTAGATGGGAGAGGTTATTATGTTAGTATAGGAGACCATAAGTCTGAGTGGACATCCATGACATGCGGAGTCCCTCAAGGCTCAATCCTTGCGCCACTCCTGTTCAACCTGTATATGCTCCCAATGAGCCAAATAATGAGAAATAACCAAATTGCTTACCACAGCTATGCAGACGACACACAGCTGTACTTAGCCCTATCGCCTAACGATTACAGCCCCATTGACTCCTTGTGCCGATGCATTGACGAAGTCAACAGTTGGATGTGTCAAAACTTTCTTCAATTAAACAAAGACAAAACTGAAGTTATTGCGTTTGGAAACAAAGATGAAGTTCTCAAGGTGAACGCATACCTTCACTCTAGGGGTCAAACAACTAAACATCAAGTCAGGAATCTTGGTGTGACACTAGAGTCAGACCTTAGTTTCAGTAGTCATGTCAAAGCAATAACTAAATCAGCATACTATCATCTAAAAAATATTTCAAGAATTAGATGCTTTGTTTCCAGACAAGACTTAGAGAAACTTGTGCATGCTTTCATCACCAGCAGGGTGGATTATTGTAATGGTCTCCTCACTGGCCTTTCCAAAAAGACCATAAGACAGTTGCAGCTCATACAGAACGCTGCCGCTAGGATTCTGAGCAGAACCAGAAAATATGAACATATCACACCAGTCCTCAGGTCTTTACACTGGCTCCCAGTTAGATTTAGGATTGATTTTAAAGTATTACTACTGGTATATAAATCATTCAATGGCCTAGGACCTCAATACATTGCAGATATGCTCACTGAATATAAACCCAACAGATCACTCAGATCATTAGGATCATATCAGCTAGAAATACCAAGGGTTCACTCTAAACATGGTGAGTCTGCTTTTAGCTATTATGCCAGCCACAGCTGGAACCAGCTTCCAGAAGAGATCAGATGTGCTCCTACAGTGGTCACATTCAAATCCAGACTCAAAACACTTCTGTTTAGCTGTGCATTTACTGAATGAGCACTGTGCCGCTGTTCGTCCGACTGTTTGTACTGTACTGTATTTTATTTTATTTTTCTAAACTGTTTTAATTATCCTTATTTCTTTTAATTATTTTAATTTCTCCTATGTCAGCAGGGCATTTAGCCCGAAACTGTAAATGCCCACTCAGAAGATAAAAGAAAGTGATAATGTGAAAGTGACGTGTATTAATGTGGGTTTGAAAGTAGAACAGTGTTTAAATGACGATATTAAAGTTTTCGTCTGAGAAAGAATGTGAACGCAGTGCTAAAGAAAGTGAAAAGAACGTGTGAGTAAATGAGGGAGAAAAGAAAGTTAAAGGACAGTTGATAGATGGAAGTCGAGAAAGAATGTGAACGCAGTGCTAAAGAAAGTGAAAAGAACGTGTGAGTAAATGAGGGAGAAAAGAAAGTTAAAGGAAAGTTGATAGATGGAAGTCGTAAGAAGATTGAAGGTTAAAAGAAGGAAAGATTTAAGTCTTAAGGGAATCCTTTGAAGGAAAGATCTATAATAATATTATTTTTTATTTTTAAAAGTACTGTATTTTATTTAATTTTTCTAAACTGTTTTAATTATTCTTATTTCTTTTTATTATTTTAATTTCTTCTATGTAAAGCACTTTGAATTGCCATTGTGTATGAAATGTGCTATATAAATAAACTTGCCTTGCCTTGCCTTGCCTTGCGTTATGGTAAGGGGTGTGACACAACACACTGGGCCAGCTAACCAATCACAGCACATTTCGTATTTCGGAAGGAGGAGCTTCATCGAAACGGGAACTAACGACATGTCCGAGCCAGACTAGGGAGAGAGGTGCTGTAATTATGTAAGGTTACACTTTATTTTAAGGTGTCATTGTTTCAATGTAATTATATATTTAAGTACTGAGTAATATTAAGCAACTGCATGTGCTTACTATAGGGTTAGGGTAGGATTAGGATTTGGTTGAGGGTTAGTTGCATGTAATTATGCATAATTTACTGTTATTACTATGGCAAGTAACATATGTAACAAGGAAAGTGTAAAATAAAGTGTTACCCTGATTAATTACTTTGAATCCAATTTGAAGGTAAATATGGCAGGTTTGAATTACAATAATAACATGAAGCAAATAAAGAACAAAGTCAGTCAAATCATGACTAATGATTGTCCACAGTCCACATATGATGGCACAGACATGTCTGTCCTTAAGGGAAAGCTGCAGAAGCGCAAATGGTGAATGGTGGCCATACTGCCATGTTTCACGGCTCAGACGTTCATTGGCAGTCATCGGCACAGTGTGACACCTTCTTGGCCACATGTCGAGCTGCTTTTAAAACAGGGCAAATTAATGCTGGCATTCTGTCCTTTCCATCATACACTGGCACAAAGATGGGCATGGTTGGAGACCTGTTTGTTCAGTGCTAACAGCATGCTAATTAATAGAATGGAAGTAATGAGCAAATTTATGAGACAAATTAAAAATCCATGCTCGGGTATTAACACTAATTTGGAAAACAGTCGGAAAATAGACACATGGTGGATAAAAGATTTATTTTTAAAAAATATATGAAAAAGCAAATTAGAGCATGTTTTTTTTATTGTAAGATCTATTTAAAATGCAATGAAATCCCTTGCAGCACAATCCTTCTCATAAAAAACTAACTGAGTTAGAACTTTATTGGATGCAATACTTTCATATAACAGGTGCTCCTTATGCTGCAATAAACTCCTGAATCAATGTTTCCCAGCCTTTTTTGTGTTTTTTTTTTTTTTTGGTTCTCCTAGAGCCCAATTAGTAAATCTCTAGTACACCTTTATCAACCCCAAACCAGAAATGTGTTCCTTTATAATAGTCTCATATTATATTGGTTAGTATTTAGGATTAGCATTCAGACTTTTATAATTATTCACTTTATAGCGAAAACATGTTTATTTTATAACTGCATTTACTTTTAAATTGTGAATGTAATATGTAAATGTAATATAAAATAATATCCAAATTTGTTTATGAGAGTTTATAAAGCCAGCCAATCAGATTACCTCACCAGATCGAGAATGTTTTGTGTGTAATATACACATGACAGACAGTAGACTTCTGTATGGGGGCTATCCTGGGACATCCTGGGAATCACTAAATAACAGGATGTTAACAGACAGGGAAAATATTTATATGCATCATGTCACAAGTTGTTACTTCATTAAATCAGTGTTTTGCTCTGAGTTGAAACTGAAAGCCACAGTTTAATGTTGGGCTGCTGTCACATAGTTGCTTGTCCGAGTCTGCCCCTGAGAGAAATAATAATCCAAAGACAAATCCAAACCAGTCACGACTTTCAGAGTGACAAAAAAAAAAAAAAAAAAAAAAAAACTTAGGAAACAGAGTGCTGCATTTGCATTGTGGCAACAGCAGGAACCTGAGGCCAAACATTTCAGCCATGCCAAACCTTCAAGCCATGAGATTGGACACGGTAAACACAGAGCAGCCAACCAATTTCTCTCTCTCTCTCTCTCTCTCTCTCTCTCTCTCTCTCTCTCTCTCTCCTTCCCTTGCTCCCTATCCATCTCTCTCTGATCCACACACAATTTAATGAGGCAGCGCTAAAGTGCTTATTGTACTCTATTGAGTTCTTACTAATTGGAGGTCTTGAGGGACAGAGATGGCAGCATTACTTGGTAATTTTATCCTTTATATGTCCTGCACTCACAGGGAGTATTTGTGCTTTCTAATGGTATTTAAAGTGTGTTGAAAGTCTTGTAAATAGGTATGCGGAATATTATCTGGAATAAACAGGCTTCTCATTTTTTTTCTCACAAGAAACCTTGACGCAACTTGTTTCTCAGTTATTGATTGTAGTTAATGAAAAAAATCTGATTTCCGTATTAATATTACTGTAATGTTAAAGTATTCGTCTTGTTGCTAGTTCAATTGTTTTGTTCATTGAATTAGACGATTTTTTTAGATAGCATACAAGATTATAAAATCATTTATTTATTGTGTGAATTACCATAAGCTGGATAATGTATAGTCATGAATCCCCTACATAATGACTGATAAATAATGTTTTTTACTTTTTTGTCCTTGGCAACCAATCTCCTAGTTCCATGTCTTCCATGTCACCCTGCTGTCTCTTTCTTTTCACAGTAAAATTATTATTTCATGACTACTTGCAATGTTAATAATGAATGGTCAATCAGTGTTTTATTGCTTTGTGTTGAAGTTTATTTTGTGATAATGACCAGACTGATCATTATCTCCACAGACCACATTCCTCAACTTTCACAGTCTAATAATAAGATGGTCCAAAATTCAGACTCCAACAAAACTGGCACCTCTTTTGGGAGAATGAATGTAGGCGAAAGTGTTGCTGCAAGCGGAAAATCGTCCATGCTTCTCCATCAGTGTACCATGCACGTTGATAAGTGTTTCAACAATACGGCATAATAGGAGCATTTCCCATGTGGAGTGTGTGAGAGGGGAATAATAGGATCCCTGTGGGCTCATTTGCCAGGGTTTTGCCCACAATGTCTGAGGCAGTTTAGGCCAGAATCACAAACACATGAAGTTCAGCCCCTCTTTGCTGATGCAGTTCAGTCTCCGTGGACATGACGACTCTAATGCAATCTATTACACACTGTTGCAGCACACTAAATGATGAGGAATGATCATATGTTGAATGATTGAAAAGCGAGTTTTAGAATCCCTTACAGACAAACACAAATGATGTTCACATGTTAATCATGTAGGAGCATGTAAAATATATGTGTGGTTATGTAGTGTGATCTCATAAAAATAATGTAAGGCTTGAAATTTGCATATGCCATCACATGTGAAACATTGGGCGCATGTGTGAAATTGAACTGCACAAAACTCACATTTGAAATGCATACATTTTTCTGTAACAGATGGATCTCACCTGATAAACAAACTTCAACTAGATATAAAACAGAATGGAATAGAATGTGAATCATCTGAATTTTTACAACTGAAAAATGTCTATAAATGCTGAGTAAGATAATCCCAGGCCCCTGCTGAGTTGTGACACTTATGATAGCAGAATTAAATGCAAAGTTGACCATAGGGATAATCAAAGTTGAACTAGAGTAATTTTCTGCACAGCTGTAGGGAAAATTATTTTAATCCTATAAAGAAGCATCTCAAGCTGGACAGATTTACAATTTATTGAACAATAAACTCAATCTCTTTGACCTGGTGCTGTTAATATACATTCATTAGACTCCTGTCTGTTCAAAACAGCTGCTAGTCACATGGTCATTAGCCCCACGGAGTTCAATATGTCAGGTAGTCCTCAGTAGACCGGAAGGTTCTATCATGTTAAGTGCATCAATACTAAATGAGCCTGTTTTTATGAGCATGACGTTGTCTAATACAAATTCCTTGAGCATTTAATCTACTTTGTTGCCATGTCCAGAAATTAGTTTTATGACCAAACGTAACTACAGTATTTCTTATCAAATGTGTTTGTGGGGACATGGAAGCATGCATGTGTGTGTATGCGTGCAAAGCTGGCGTCCATGATCATTTGATTGTGCAGCATTTCTATCTAGATTGCTTTTCGCTGTTTGCCAGGGCTGAAGGGCAGTGCAGTAAATTGCATTTTGTAGCAGCATAAGATGGTGAGATTTACAGCACCCAAACTATTAATTAGAGTCCTCTGCCACCTGAATCAACCTCTTCACACCAACACAACTCGCAGAGCCCCCGGTGTGGTGTCATTTGCAGGTTTTGACAACTTTCGAGTGAATTGCATCATGGAATGTTCTCTCATTAAACTCTAGGTGGCGCAGTCTGAAAGGTCCTTAACTCAATCTGCTTGCAATCACATCGTTCTCCACAAGGCACAGTTGATTGGTTTCTGTTGCATCAGCAGCCAATGAGCTCATCTGCTCAACTTCCAAATACTTGGTCAGTGTTTGCTGTAGCAGTTGCAGCATGCTTTCAGAAACCCTCCATCTTCCCCAGCTCCACCTGTAGAGATCTGCTATAGGTAAATAATGTATGCCAATGTAACGAAGTTAGTTGATAAGGAAAGGAGGAGGCGGGAACCGGCGAATGTTTCACAAAATTTGTATTATAAAATTTACAAACACAAAAACTAAAGTAAAGCGGCGGCCCTTCACAGACGACTGCTGCACACACACAAACAAAACATGACATAAATGTCCCAGGCCTGGTCCAGAGTCCTGCACGGCTCTGATTTTGTAAATCCGCACCCGCCCTTACCCGCAGTACTTAAAACCGCTTATTTTTCGACAGCAGCACTAATTAAAATCCGCACCCGACCCGCTTAAAATAGAACCGACCACCCGACCCGCAACCGAAATAAAATCAGTTTAGACTATCACATTATAGACACATTTACAAAAATGTATTGCCAGGTCATCCAGAAGTTATTACACGACAATTAACACAAGGACAAATTCAGCCAAAGCTGTAAAAAGGTCGGTACATGAAGAACATGGCTAACGTTACCACAAAACTGAGTAGCCTAATAACAGACGCGGCTACAACATTATATCTGCTACGCAATTTCGTCTAGCCTACACCTGACAATTTTGGGTTCAAACACGCCCTTCACACCACACATACTGAACATTGTTAAATGTGAAAAATACTGTTCGATAGAACTGCTTGGTTTGTTACCACAGTTATCTGTGCTTCCTCAGCGATGAAGTTCCACATTTGCGGCTATCCAACACGAAAATGCATGCAGCAAAGCCTTTCACAATATTGTTTTCTTCAGATAACTCCAAATTTCTCCCACACACTGGACTTGATTTTTGATGACGTATTGTTGACAACTTTACAATCTCCTAGCTATTCTTTTCTTCAACTCCTCAGCATCCATCTCGACGACTGCAAGCAGATCGCGCGCGCGGTTATGACGAATTTTTAAAAGTGAAAGTAGGTATAGAGACTCCAGGGAGGGCGTGGGCACAAATAAACTGATGTGGATTTTAAATTATTTTATCAACTTGAAATACAGGCATATTTTTGTAGATGTGTTCCTAAAAAATATGCATATATTTTTACGTTTGCACCAAGGGGCAACATTCTGATCTGAAAAATGAAGCCTACCCGGAAGTGCGAAAAACTGCAATACATCGAAAATCCGCTAGGGGAAGGTCCCAAAAGGGAGCAAATGTCCATAGCCCCCATGTTAAAATGTCCGTTTTCACAGCATAAAATCATGTTTTTACAGGTTGGTCCCATGGACTTTTATTGGATTTTTCGATAGGTTCCGAGTGCCTGACAACGGCGAGGGTAGTGAATTTTTTTCTAACTCGTTAGTTTAGATAGTATTTAGATATAAAATGTATGACAATAAGGGCGTGGTTAACTTTGATTGACAGCTTGATTGACAGCTGAAAGGCAGAATGACAACATAAGAAGCGCCATTTTTTAATACAGTTGACATATAATACTACTGTTTCTGTATCATGAAATGTAGTTTTAAGAGTTTTTCAGGCGAGAATGTAGTTGTTTAAAGCTCAAATCTGTGGTTTATTTATAAAGATTTATGAAAATTGTATCCAGTTGTGAGATCCAGCGATGACCGGGCGCTCGGCGCGATGTACCCCGCCTGGAGCAGCCTTTCATCGGCTAGACGTTTTGAGGTTTGCCGCTGACTCTGGCGTCTCTGTAGTGGTTAAACATGAGATATAATTCGTCTTGTCTATATCTAACGGGCGATTTTTGGTCTCGTGGGCAATCGTTTTGGCTGAGGGGAAGTTTCATAACTTTATAAGCTATATTTAACTTGTACCGTTGTATGGTTAGACTAGATCGAGCGCATGACTTTTTATGTTTGACTGAATTGTTTGCTTTATTTGTATAGCTTATTGTAACTTTACCTTTTACTTATACTTTTATAATAGCTAATATTGATAAAACTGAAATTTAACAAAAAGAGACTGGGTTGAGTTTTGTCATTTTAAATTTTAATACAACGAAGATGATCTGTAATGTTGTTTACTGCAACATCTGTTGTTTAGTACAAATGCACATATTGCCTGGACCATATTAAAATGTTTAATATTTTTATATTATATTTAAAACGAAAAGAGGCAGGTTTGTGTTTTATATTTCGTTTTGTTATAAATAGGCAAACGTTATGTGCAGTGAATATAATCAATACGCGTTGCCTGAACCACATTTGTGTGGCTATAATGTTTAAGATTTCTTTAAATGAAAACGAAAAGAGTTAGTATGGTGTTTTATAACATATTTCGTTGCCTAAAATATACACAGAGATAACCGGAGTAGCAGAGCGAGCTGAGTGACGCGCGCTGCGTCAGAAGGTGGGCGGGGTTAGGGTTTCCCAAGATTTTCCAAGATGGCGCCGCCCATACCCCCCATAAACGGCTTCAAACCCGTTCTTCAGAAAGTCTATGGGTGACGTCACAGACGCTTTGTCCATATTTTTTACAGTCTATGGTTTGCACGTGATTGTTTTAAACCCGTATTTAGACCCGTGTTTCCCCCGTGTCCGAGCCGACCCCGCACCCGTATCCGACACAGTTGGATATTTCTCACCCGTTTGAGCAAAATTTGCGGGTCACGCGGGTACCCGAACTCGTGCAGGACTCTGGCCTGGTCCTCTCTCGTCCTTCTCTGTCATCGCTCTTCCTATTATACTTCCGTAGCTCCTCCGTGAGAGATACGAGGCTGCTCATTATCAATCACACCACCAGCCTTGTGGCAGCAGCAACAACAGCAGTAGCACCATAGCAGATCTATTCTGCCAACATTTTACCTTTGTCATATCCATTACCATGCCAAACACTCCGAGAGTTGTCATGGCATGCTTTCTTGGTTTCTTGTTTGTATTAATGTTTGTATGCTTGATTCTTGCATTTGGAATGCTTTATTTGAAGTCAACATGAAATTGCCTTTTTGCTGTAAAGATTTGTTTGTGTATGTTATGTTTTAATAAAAATATTTTTCTTTTTAATCAAAATGTAATTACGTAGCCCCTCTAATCAGTTCCTGATGGATAAAATGAACAGCTTTTCTTTTTTAAACCATTAAATAGCTTTATAGAAATATGCCAATTATGGAAGCAAAATAAGCATATAGGCTATTTTTTGTTTTGCATTTAAAAGTGATTTTTGTGTCATTTGAAATATGCTGATTCCTGAGATACAAGCTGTAGAATTATGTATGAATGTCCTCTTGTTCATGGCGTACAGTAGATGTGAATGAAAATAATGGTGGTCTTGCACACTTTGTGGTTCTATCTCAAACTCACCACATGCTGATAGTTAGACAAACATATGCTGGCTATACAGATCGTTCAATTCCATTATGCGCACCAAAATGACTTTCAGTGTATGGACACAATGTGAAATTTGACATGCAGGCATTTCTTCTGTTATGGTTATGTGAATAATAACATTTAAATCCCTGTAGGTTTCTGCAAAGGAAACTATTGTGATTAGTTTTTAGTTTTTGTCATAAAAAATCTCAAATTAAGAGAGCCACTCAAATGTATTAGCATTATATATATATATATATATTTAAAAAAATCCTAAATTGAGCATGTGTCCCAAGGTGATGGAATTAAACTTTTGTGTATAAACAGCATTATATATATATATATATATATATATATATATATATTTATATACGCTGAAAAAACGGAGACAAACTAAATCCAGAAGAACTGCGGGAACGTCTCCAAGATGCTTGAAGAAACCTTCCTGCAAAGCTACCGGAAAAACTATGCGCAAGTGTACCTGGACAAAAGCCGTTTTAAACGCAAAGGGTCGTTACATAGAAGTTAAATCATAAATAAATTCAATTTGTGATTTTATTTTTGAAAGCATTCTCACTTTACAGCATTTTAACACAAGTGCCAGTACTTTTCACAGTACTGTAGCTTTGCAGGAAGGTTTCTTCAAACATCTTGGAGACGTTCCCGCAGTTCTTCTGGATTTAGTTTGTCTCAGTTTTTTCTGTTTCTTCATGCAATTACAGACGGATTCGATGATGGTGGCACAGTACTATATATATGTGTGTGTGTGTGTGTGTGTATGCATATAAAAAAAAATCCTAAATTGAGCATGTGTCCCAAGGTGATGCAATTAAACTTTTGTGTCCTTGCTGCAGTGAGTTGAATGTAGTTTTGTGGCTCTGGGTTGGTCCTATCATAGGCATCTATACCCACAGGCCTTAATCAAACTGGCAGCTTCCAATCTATCAGGTCTTTTAGTCAGCCTCATCACCCACAGCGTTCCGGCGGGCTTACACTGATGGACTGAGTCTGTCTACTCATCCAAAGTTCACAGTTTTAAAGTTTCAGAGACAATAAGATAAGTAATTTCAAGGACTTTTGGTAAAGTAGCAGACAATCTGTCTGTCCGACTGGAAACGTGTGTGAGGGCATGCAAGAGTACTAACAAAGCCAGTTACTTGAGTAAAATTACAATTTATTTTTGGTTTCCTCTGGTCAGACAATTGTCTACGGGGTCTATACTGGAAGTGTGTGCTTCCCATTACCTAATGATTTCCAGCAGCCTAACAGGCTCGGAACGGGTAGAGTCCTTTTCAAAGCCAAATGACTGTCAATCAGAAGTAATGACCTCTTTCCCCAGGCAATCAGAGAATATAAATTGCAGAGGGGGGAGGGGGAAACATTTTAAACTGAGATTGGTTGGTAATTTTACATTGCAGTGGAATGAGCGGGTGGAGACGTGTGTGTTATTTGCAGGTCTTGAATTTAACAAGCAGTGAGGAGATGAAGAAATATTTTGAGCCAGTGGAAGTGGGAGACACTCTGAAATAGAACTGACTTCAGCGGGTTTGATTAATAAAAGTGTCTTCAAAAAGTTTGAAATCATTAAGGGGAAAAGAAATTATGGTTATTTTAATAATAAATTAATTGTATATAATAAAAATGTATACAAGATAAAATAATATGGTGAAATATAAACTTTAAAGCAGCTGTTTTCTAATTTAATATGTAATCTATTTTAATATGTAATTTCTAATGTAATTTTTTACCGTGATTGCAAAGCTGATTTTTCAGCATCATTACTCCAGTCTTCAGTGTCACATGATCCTTCAGAAATCATTCTAATATGCTGATTTGGTGCTCAAGAAACATTTCTTATTATTATCAATGTTGAAAGCATTTATTTGAAATAAAAGTAGTTTGTGACATTGCAAATTGTAAATGTTTATTGTCACTCATGATTAATTTATAGAGCCCCTAAAGGGACATGGTGATTTATATATATATATATATCAGATGGGAGATGTTAATGCTTTTGTGTTTTTTTTTTCACATCGCAATATATATCACATAAAAACAAAATATTGCAATGTCAGTTTTTTTTCCAATATCGTTAAGCTGTTACTATGTTCCTTTAGGGGCTCTGTATGAACTTAATGTGTAAGCTAAATAAAAGTATTAATTTCTTTAAATGTTTTTACTGATCCCAAACTTTTGAAAGGTAATGTACAATATTTCACATACTATTACAATAAACACATTTTTAAAGCCAGTCAAATGCAGTCCAATTGAATTCCAGCATTTTACATTTGACTTTATTTGACTTTACATTATGTTTCACTTTTATTGAAAGTTGAGGTAAACTGGAATCATGACATTACTCACGCCAGACTTGCCCATGCATTGCCGAGAGGAGTACCTTGGTACAATGTGTCAGAACATTCATGCTGCTGACCTTTAGCTTACACCTCTCACAATTTTGTTTTATATTATAGTTTATTCGTGTTTACTTTATGAAACTATGTGCTTTAACAAAACAGACATCTGTTGACGGTTAAAAATAGGTAATTAATGGGCTCTTATTTATTTATCATGGCACTGTCATGATAATGGCAGATGTGCAGTATTGAGTCACTCAGGAATTCTCTTTTATCTGTTGCTGGTGTGAGCTGCAGCCTCTGAATTGCAAGAGCTGACACACATGAGAACACAGAGATTAAGTGATGAAGCATCATTTTTCATTATTTATTTCACCTCTTGTTGTCTCAAACAACTGTAACTTGTCTACCTTTGGGCTGGCTTTAAAGTTCCTGAGCAACCAAAGATAGATCTGTCGTTCATCCGAGTTGCAGCAGACTCAAATGAATGATGTAAACAGACTGGATATGTGGCATTTGACCTTTTGGCTCCTCTGTCCTGCGTTAGTCTCGCACCAATCTATTATCGTCTTTCCTTTCGCCCCCTTGTCTTTCATCTTTCTCTAGCCTTTCATCCCTCAGTCAGTTTATCCCTCCCTTTCTCCACTTTTTAAAAAGACCCCATGGCCCTTCCCCAAAGCACACAGAGAGATTTCTCAATGAGCTCCTGTGTTTGACGGAATATCTGAATGATCACAGAAGCACTTTTGTTCACATGCTCTAAAGAACATGCAGACATGAGTCTTTCGATCAGTTCCTTTGATAACACAAGAGGCACATATGGCAGTGGAGAAACTCAGATCTCCACAAATTTTAATAATAAAAATTACAATTACAAATAATTACATTAATATAGCGCTTTTCTCTGCACTCAAAGTGCTTTACAGGGAAGGGGGAATATCTTCAACCACCACCAGTGTGAGCATCCACCTGGATGATGCGACGGCAGCCATATTGTGCTAGAACGCCACCACACACCAGCTTATTGGTGGAGAGGAGACAGAGTGATGAAGCTAATCAGTATATATGGGGATGATTAGGAGGCCATGATGATGATGGACAGAGGACAATGGGCAAATTTGAAGTTACAGTGGGAGTCTTAGTCTCTCGTGTATCGAAGCCAAATTGACTTCTAACAGACCCCCTAATGCGTCCGGTGGGTTTAATGGGGGGAAATTGAGAATGAATGGGGGGATGAGAATTTTCGTGTGCGTTCTCGAATCGGCCTGAATTAAGAAAATGATGGCATTATTGGGAAGACTAATTAAAAAGTAAGTAAACAGCTCAGCCACTTACTGTACACTGCTTTATGTCATGTCAAAATCAAACTAGAAATGGCCTGAAAACATGTTGACCATGGGGTGAAGTTAAAGGTATCTTCATGTCTGTGTTTATGACCAGTGTGTACAAGCTTGATGACTGCTAAAAATAAGATGACTATTAAAAAGAAAAGCTAAACATTGTAGTTCACAAATAATATATATTGTTTAAATTGTTACTGACTTTAGTTATTATTTTGGAATAAATGTAAAAATGCGTAAAAACACTAACTTAGAAATGTATACATGGATTTAATAAATATATATTTAATAATGTTGTTTATTACACACTCAAATAATTATTATAACAAAACAATAAGTATTATTAAATACAATATTAAATATATATTTGTTGTTGTTGTTGTTGTGGATATTCTAATTAAAGATGTATTTAAAGAAGTCTGTCCTCTTACTCTCCAACACTGGTTGTTTATGGAGTTGTTAGAAGGATTGTTATTGTTTACTAAAACTAAAACCATAAAAAGTGTTACTTTAAATAAAATAAACGTTAACAGTAGTAAAATAAAATATATATATAAAAAAAACTTATTTTAATTCAGCTAGTTACCAAGGCAACATTTCTCATTTTCATTTAGTTTAAGTGAAAAAAAAGATATATATATTTTTTATTATTAAATAGGCTACTTTATAGATATTTAAAAACAAAAACTAACAAAAAAAACCCCAGAAACTGTAAAAATCAAATCTAATTCAAAATATAAACTATAATAGTATCAATGATACTAAAACAACGCTGCCTCTAGTTTCTGCACACCTTTCTGTGTCTGCCCTCTCATGACATTGACAGCACTGTTTGTTTGGTCTTTTCTGTCCTTTTGCTCTTTTCAGACCCTACAACTGAATGGATGTTCTCTAACAATCTCCCCGACACCAGCTTAGTGCCTGTCAGTCAACCTATTGGATAAGTGCCCTAGTGAATTAATGCCTGCACATTGATCTCCTTCCATCCTCTCCTCTCCTTCCTGCTCTGAGAGAGCAGAGGGCACTGAACGAAATGTCTAGTATGTGTCTTAGACTGTACAACCTCCCTGTCCTGCTTCATTTGCCCTGTGTGTGTGTAATTCATGCATCAGAGCTGGTTGGAGATATAGAAACAAATGTAAGCAGATCACAGAGAGAGCGTGGGCAGAGATCCGTCACTGCTTTGGTTCAGAGTAATTGGGAAATAAGAAGAAAGCGAGACATAAACTGTAGGCTGCCTCAACTCCAGATTTTTAAAGGGAAAATTGTGTGAGGATTCATATAATATTTGAAAGTTTTTTTGTAGCAGCAAGTTTCTCTTGTAGCAGCAAGAGTATGAATAGAGTATTTTAAACATGAATGCAAACAAAGGGCCCTATCTTTCACCCAGCGCAATTGACTTTGTACACCGACTGTACATTAGGGAATGAACTTGCGCTCCCGGGGGCAGTTCAGCGAAAAGAGGAGGCGTGTTCGGATGCAAACGTTCCCTGGTGCTATTTTGCAGTTTCAGAAAACAATTCTGCCACAGACCAGGAAGAACCTAGTCTAAAGTCAGTGGCTCGTTATTCAGATGCTATTTTAAGGGTGCATGCTTGGCCATAGTGTAGCGTGCATGTGCACAACACGCATACACTTTGCTTCTCTCATCTACACAGATACAGCAGTTCCATTTTTGCAAACCATACATAATTACAAGGAAAAATATTACCACACAAGGGAAATCATTGTGGTGTCCATGAAGATGCGAAAAAATAGGCATAAATCTAGCTTACACATTTACCCAAATTATTCAGGTTAATTGTAGTAATGACGGATCAAACCTGTGGGTTTCTCCCATCCACATACAATGTGACTTCTCTGTCTTTTACGGCCCTGACGAGAACATCGGTCTCCTCGGCTGTGAACTGCTCCTGGCGTGCGCCTGGCAAATCCGCCGTTATAATAGCAATCCGCCATGGAACAAGCGCGCCTGCTTTTAAAGGGAATGTGAGATGACGCTCTGATTGGTTTATTTCACGTTACGCCCAAACCACACCTATGAGTAAGCTACTTCAGACCAACCCATTTTAGATTTGCGAGATCCGCCCACAAAGTTACTTGCGTTTCACGTTTGATACTTGCGTTTCAGATCGTTAAAATAGGGCCCAAAGTCTAAAAAGAACACAAAATATATAATTAGAGTCCCACTGTAGTCAATAATTGTATCCATTAAAACTCGCCTTGGATCACCAAAATGACATATTTAAAAGTTTTTTCCTTGAAAAAAAATTCTTCATGCCTTAAAATAGCTTGAATGTAACTCTACACCATTTCCTCATGAATATGCAAATTAGCCCCACCTCTACTCACTCACACCAGCTCAAAGATCCACTCTTTGGTTACAAGGTAGTTTGTGACGTCAGAAACACCAGCGATTTCAAACCGTGTTTTTGAGACTGTCTTTGGTTCACTGCAGTTTTAAGGAGAAAATACTCAGCAATGGTGTTGACGATTGGTTTGTCTTAAAGCATATTAAAAACACCACATAAACATACAGTATAAAGAACATTTAAAAGCTTGATTTTCACCACAGGGGGACTTTAAGAAAAACTTTGGGTACATACAGTGAGTTGTCAGTTGGTTGGCAAAATGTATTATATGTGTTTTAATTAAAATTTTAAGAATTCCTTTTTCAGCTGTGCTGATTCTGGAAGTTTTATTTTCATTCATTTTCCCCATAGGGATTTTAAAATATTCTTTGTTAAAGAGTTATACGCCATAAACCTAGCCAGTCAGCTACAAGGTCAATCACAACACTACAAAATTTGATTTGAAGTATAGGGTTCCAGAGACAAGTCATTTAGTCAACTAGTTGACTAGTCGACTTTAATGCTCTGCTATGACGCTTTAAGCTTGACGTCGACTAGTTGCTGGTCATGACCTATAGAGGGCGCAACCGGATTAGAAATCTTTGAAGTCCACTTTTACGCTCCGTTTCCAACAGTTGAAATGACAAATAAATGCACACTCCCAGAGCACTCCACAAGATATGTTTGATTATACCATAGATGCTCTAAATAGATCGGGTGAATGCATGTTTTTAAATGCTTATTGTACACGTAAGTCGCTCACACAAAAAGAAGCTTGCACATCATGCTCACCAGCAGGGCCGTAGCTAGAGGATTCTTGGCCCCCTGAAAAAATATTGATGTGGGCCCCCACCACCCTCCACTAATATCATATACTGTACAATAGATGAGCATGGAGGCCCACATATAACAGAAGAAGGTGTGTTGTTGTAAAACCTTTATTTTAAAAGTTAAATGTATATAAAAATTACAACTAATAAAAAGAAATTGTTCAATAATAATAAAACCAATTTTTAAAAAGTAACAGCAAAATAATGTTTTTTTCCGCCATCAGTCTGTTATAATTCATAAATAAAAAAATAAACATTTATAAATTGACAAGAATGCAGTCAAATTTAAAAAATAAAGTCATTTATTGTCTTATTTTTTAATAAAGATAATATTATTAAATTAAGCAAAAATGTATTCATTCAAGTGCAGTGTGTATTCGTGTTTTATTGATGTAATACATACATCAGCCGGCAGGTCAGGTGCATAATGCAATGCGTCGTGACTCGTGTCAATATTTTAACTCTATTTACAATAGTGAAAAAGACAGGGATTTTGACCACATAATCATTCGGTCGATTGTGGTGCGCACCAATAATGAAGAGTGACAGTACCCGGCAGGCTGTAGACGGTAAAATAACAATACAACCTGTCTTTAAGAACGTCTTGATCGACTGGGATACAACAACTCTCCTGGCCTCCCTCTCATTCTTTTCATGGCATTTCTGGTACCTGATTTATGTTTTCTTTTCCCCAACATTTTGTCAGTCAGTCTCCTGCTCTCCCACCAAGTTCATCGTTAACTTCAGGCACTGCGGCCTCAACTCCGATTGGTTCTGTTCACGAGCTGGGGTGGGACTTACAATTTTATTTTGCTAATACAATGCTAAATCATAAATCAGATGTATGTACAATAACATAACGATGCCCAGCAATCGATTTAAGTAGTAAATTGTGTTTAATTTGTCGTTAATGTCTAATATATGTTGTTAGTGCGGAGAATTTTCACGTGAACAAATACATAGATCCGAATGTTTTTCTAATATTCTTTAATGGTCCAGTGGCAGAACTTTTGCCAAGTGTGTCAAAGGTTCTGGGTTCAAATCCGCACTCGTATATTTTTTTTATTTATTTTTTATTAAAACCGATTGTTTATTAGTGGTTGTATATCAAGCAGGGACATGTTTGTGTGCATTTTGTTTTGTGATTTCACTGGAACGAATAGAGAGTCTCCGCAACAGATTAAAGTGCGCGTCCGACGACTGTGTGTGAGCCACAAGAGAACACAGTATCCGCGCCACTGATCGCAGCGGCAACGAACATTTTGATCACTTGAGTTCAAAAACAACACATTTCAGCGCTAGATCGCCTCTTATTTAACAAACAAACGAACTGAATGCTATGCTAGTTAACTGGAGATGTTTTATTTATTTGTATGTACATCCGTGCTGCGAGATGTTTCAAAAGTGGTGGGGACAATATCGACCCTGGCAAAAAGTGGTGAGGACATGTCCCACCCGTCCCACCCGCCAATGATGCGCACACAGAAACGTTCAGTATCGCAGAAATGAATGGTCAACACTGTTCTGTGATTTATCAATACAATTGCTTGGAAACTGAAAAGTTTAGGCATATATTTCTTAGTAACTAAAACCCATAGCTATTAGTAGAGAGACGCTGCCAGGTAGAATTAATTTACACGCAATCGCTCTCTCACTAATGCATTCATATAAATGTAATCTTTACCGTGCTACTTTATCTGTATCTGATTTAGAACAAGCAGAAATATGTCTTTTTAATGACCCAAAGAAGACAAAAGAACTGATCAAAATAAGCTGTTAGGCTGGACTCACATATCGCGCCTAAAAACGCGTAGAAAACGCTAGGCGCGTCACGTTCTCCTTTTTCAAAAGCTAGGACGCGGTTGCGCTCCGGAGGCGTCTATCGTTGCTAAGCAATCATCAGCTGCGCTCTCCGTTACAGCAAGGAAATTTCAGAAATGGATTTCCACCACAGAAAAACCCTTGCTATAACTCTGTTACAAGATTTATTTTCTAAGAAAAGTAAAAAACGCAGCAGTGTGTGGGTGCACATGGGGAATTTCACCAGCTGATCCAGGAGCTCCACCTGGATAATGAACGGTTCAAAGCCTATTTCAGAGTGGACCAGGACCAATTTGATTATATTTTAAGAAAAATTGGCCCAAGCATCAGTAAACAGAGCTTTTGCCGTGAAACCATCTCTTCTGCGCAACGGCTCTGCATTTGTCTGAGGTTAGACTATAACTATAAGTGGTCATAAAACGCCAGAAATAGCAAACACATACACATTTATATATAGAATATAGAACAATTCTGTATAAACAATGATGGATTTAACAATGAATCAGTTGTGAGCATTAATATTTTTAGTAAAAATATTTTTTAGTAACTAGTGCAGCAGTTTACAGTGTTAGGTTCTTGTCACGTGACCTACGGTGCGCTTGCGGCATTCTGAAAAGTTGAGATGTTTTTATCTCGATGCGGCGCGGACGCGCATGGAAAAAATTAGCGCGTCGCACCGCGACCGCGTCGCTTCCATTATGAGCGCGCATACCGCGCGCCTACATTTGAAATAATGAACTTGAGCGCGCAAAAGACGCGATATGTGAGTCCAGCCTTATGTAGGAGCAATAGCCTTGTGGGCAGCGCTGTGTCATATGCCATAGCTGTGCAACCCACGTTAGAGTCTCAGCTCGAGGTTCAGGCTTATTTGGTCATGAATGACGTCATCAGCGACTAGTCGACGGGGTCTTTAAAAAAAAAGATCTGAAGTTGTTCAACCCCTAATTTGAAGCAAGAATGTTTTTCAGACAAAAATCTGAATAAAAAATCAGACAAAAGGAAAAAAGTACAAGACTTTGTACTTAACGGTTTTAGTGAGGGAAAGAACTACAGTCCCATGAAGCATTGCGAACAAAATAATCGAATTCAATTTCTTTCTTAGTGCATTATGGGAGTGGGTGGAGCAGTATTTTGGTATCAGACTCTCTGATGTAATTTTCAGTACAGCATCATGGGTAATGTAGTTTTTACACGATTATTTTTTAAATAATCTGAAATAATGCAGGCTGACGGCTTCAGCAGAAGCAAATACCATGGATTAACAACCTCGTAGCTCACAGTAGGTCTGTCTTTAAAGGTTTATAAGTTCATCGTTTTTTACTTCCAAATATTGCGCACCATTTGGCCATTATTGGAAGTTGAGGCAACAATTGAAAAAAATATATATATATATATATTTTTTTAAAGTCTGTTCATAATTATATTCTTCCTTTTCTTCAGTATTGCAATTTGAATTAAATAAAAAAAACAGTAGTGAGGTATTACAGGAAATGTGGAGAAAGAGAAAGAAAAGAATATGTTGTGAGTTAGATTTGGACATTTAGTGTCATAATTCACTTAATTTGAGAAGGAAGACTGATATGCTAAATCTTCATTATACTGTATGCTGCATGATCATTGTTTGAAGACATTGCAGTTGCACAACACTGAATTTTTGCATGATTACAACATGACCCGCAAATGAGCCGTCCAGCTGTTTGGGTCTGTTAACAGGACTTAGTAAGCATCTGCTTGTGAGAGTGTGTACTGTGAATGCATGTCTGCGAAGAATGTGCCAACGCAGAAGAGAATGTGAGAGAATATATTAGAAGTTTGAAATGCCTTGTAATTGACAGCTTTGTGGGTGGCCACTTAATTAACCATTCTGAAACTCATCTCAGTCTTCAGTCAGTGGAATTAACACTGAGCATCAGGGCTGGTACTTTCATAGCTTATAATAGTTTTGTGGCAAAAAACAGTACATGACATGACAGATACAGACACAGTGCAGTAAAGTCTATCAAGTTAAATAAACAACACATTTATCTGGGAGAATCAGTCCTTGAGCTCTAGCAGTATGCGATACAGATAATGCAGTAATGATGGCAGATAAACAGACTGATCCCTCGAAACAAAGACCACAGCAGCTGTATAGTCAATCTATTGTGGATCCACTTGAAATGTGTATACCAATACTTTGTAATATATACCAATATATAATATTTTTACAGAAATCTAATTTATTTAAAAATAGATGACAAATTGCAGTATTTGCAATGTCATTTGTTAAACATGTATTGAATATTTCTATGCATTAATCCATAAATGTTTACACGTATAATACATTGCCAGTCAAAAGTATTTTGTTTCTCATTCCTTTTATGTCTTATGAATCTTAAAAAGCTTTAATCTAAAGACTGATGATTAAATGCTTGATATTTAATACTTTTATTTGTAATTAATACTATTATCCAGAAATGATGCATGATTAAAAAGTGACAGTAAAAACGTTTATGTTGTTACTCAAATCTGCCTCAAATAAATGCTGTTCTTTTGTATTCTCATGTAAATTATAAACACATTTAATAATATTAACTGTATTTTTGGTCAAATATGCAGTCTTGGTGAACATGAGACTTGATGGTCCATTTTGAACATTCTGTTCTATAAGTAAACTTAAACTACATGCCAACTAACTCTCATTAGAGTATTAGTAGACTGTCTATTTAATATCTGTCAACTCTTTATTGTGATGGTCCTTCAACATAGTGACAAGTACATATAAACTTATTCGATTATTATACTCTACTAACACTTTAGACATACACTAGGTGCAACATTACTTATAGTCAACAGAATGTGTTAAAGGGACCATCAAAAGTAAAGTGAAACCAAAAAATCTTACCGACCCCAATTTTTTGAATGGCAGTAGCCTGTAATTAATTACAATAGCAACAATAACATGTCGATTCGTCTTGGTACTTGCCTAATAATGAATTCGCACTGTGAAAGTGACTTAAAATAATGATTTGTTTGAACTGGAAAATAATTGCAGAATTGCTGAGTGGTGAAGCTCACTCCCAAAAAGTTGTTACCCTTGACTCTTTGTTTGAGAAATACAGGATCCCATCAGCCTAAAATATGTACTCATAAAACCTTTGCAGTGTTGTTGTTTGGCTTCATCACAGGTGGATTTCTGAGATAATGAGAATGACGCATACACACTCGCTGAATGTGTCCTATGTAAATGAGCCTAGCTTGTTGTTTTACTCTTGGATTTATAATTATAGGAAGAACCTCTGAATAATTCTGTGGCATAGTGACATCTGAATGACAAATAAAGGTAGGCCTACTTTATATTTGGAGGAAAGATAGAGGAAAAAAAAAACAAAAAAACAGATGGCTTCTTCAGATTTCTCAAATATATCCCATAACAAAAGATGAGATGTCACACAAGGCAATCTAAAAAAGAACGGTCACACCAGAATAAGTTGTGAATGCTTTTCACCTCCAGAATGGTAATGGACTGTCAACAGATTTGACTCACTAAATGTCAGGATATCAGTAATCTGTGTGGTGTGATCTTAGCAAGTTTTAGTTTACCAGTTTAAATGGATTAAACAATTAAATTGTTGTTAGATTTGTGCTATATTTTAGTTTAGATTCAAGGCATTGCATGGTCTGGCTCCTCATTACTTGGCTGAGCTTCTAACACCTTATACACCGAGTCGCACCTTGCGATCTTCTCATAGTGTTTTCTTTAGTCTTTCCTAAAACACGGCTTCGCTCCAGGGGTGATAGGGCCTTTTCATCTTGTGCTCCAAAATTGTGCAATTGTCTTCTGGTTGATTGCTTTTTCTAAATCTTATCTTAAAACGGTTTATTTCAGGATTGCTTTTAACTCATCAATTTCTTTGTTTAATTATTCAGTGCTATTCTATGTTTCTTTTTTGTGTGTTTGCTCTGTATTTAATGTGTTTCAGTTTAAATTGTTGTGTTTTCTTGTGTTGGAAAGCGCTTTGAGAAAGCATTATACAAAATAAGCAAAATAGGCACTATACAAAATAAATGATGTGTTCCCAGTTCCTATTCCAGTTTGCCTTAGGGTACGTTTACACGACAACAATGAAATAAAACAGATACGTTTTTTCGTTTTTCGTGTACAGACAATAACGTTGTCAAAAAGATCCCCGTTTACATGGATCCATGGAAATGATAAAAAAATGCTGTATTATTCATGCCAGGCCAGTAGTTAGCGATGTCACTTTGTAAAGAAACACTGCATAGACTGAACACGTAATACACATGCGCTGTCACTGTTTTCACAAATGCACGTTTTTGTAGTTTACAAGGAGACAATAACGATATCGTTTTCAAAAACTTGCACTTTGAAAACTGTTTTTCCAAAAGTTTACATTTTTAGGTTCCCAAAATGAATGGCCAAAAGCCCAAAACGCATAAAAAGTTTTCAGTTTTTAGTTGAAAACGGTGTCATGTAAACGGCCCCTTTGATGACCTGTGTTCCTGCATTACTCCAGTAATATAGTCCTCTTCATGGAGTGAATGAAACGATTAAGGGAATTCGGACACTTGAGTGCACCGGAAGGGCTGCCAGTGCCACTTTTGCATACTGTAGCTTGTGTTTGCTGTTTAATATTCATTTGAAACTTAGCAAACTGGCTGCTCCAGTAGTAATGAAAAGATGTATCTTGAACTCTGGAAACTCATGGAAACTAGCTTGAAAAAACCTTAAACAATTTAATAATAAATTAAAAAGGAATTTATACCTGTATGATATTACGCTGTAGCCACATTGCACCAGCGGTTTGGAAAATGGATGGAGATGATTCAGCTGTGGGCGCTGTCTTCTGGTCAGATGCAGGAATTCATTTGGCATGACCCTCAAAGTGCATTATGGGTATTCTCTAGCCGTTGAGTGTACATCAGTTGTACACTTGTTATTTGGGTGCATTATGGAATTAAACGAGTGCACTCGATAATGTCCACTGTAGTTTCGGACACCACTACAAATGGCTGTTCCCTCAAATAGTGCCCTATTTAAGGGTATGGGGGTGGTTTCCATAGCAACTTAATATGTCCACCTTTCCCTTGTTAACCCACTAATTTATTCCTGAGTATATATACCCCCTGTTTAGTCTCTTGTTGGTTCTTGTTGATGTATGTATGTGATCTCTTGTGCTTCTTACTGATTATTTTTCAGCGATCTCGTGTAAGTTTACTTTGTTTAAAGAAAGACATTTTTTTTTAGACTAACAAACAACAGTCATGATGAATATACATATTTCAGCTGTCATAAAAGCATTGTTTTTGTGTACCAACAATTAGATATTTAACTGCAATTTGTATTAATTAGTTTGAGTGTTTGTCATGTCACCACGCTGCTCTGAATTCGTCGCTGTTCTGTGTGATGACTAAGAACTCCTGAAGTCTGTCTGTTGCTATGGAGACTGCATGTGTGCAGTTTAAAAGAATGAAGTATGACCTTCTGAGTGTACCTGGCTTTATGTTACTACCTCCACATAACTTGTTCTTGATAAATGAACACAAAGCAAACAACTTTCACTGAGTATGCTAAACCGCACAGGAGTGAAGCTCTTCTTGTCTCTGTGGCTCTGATAAAGTGTGCTTTCCTAGTAAATGGCTGTCTGCTTTTTTCCCACAATCATAAAACATGCAGGCGAGGTCAGCTGAGACTTCATGGATTAAACCCGCTGAACTGTGTATTTATTACATGCAATTTCATGAATTAATTTAAATAAGAAAATACATTTGGACATGATAAAACCTGAATGCTAAAGAATCATTTGAACTATGTGTATTAAACATTGTAATTTTTGGCCTGATGCCCTGACATGTTTTTCACTCAGCAATTATTATCCATACTATGTTGTCAACAAATTGCTCTCTTGTAACCTGTTCCTCTTCTTTTCCACTATTGGTCTATTGATCTACCTGCACATACTACTATTATGAAGAAGTCTAGCAAGTGTAACTTGGAAGCATAAGGAATAATTGGTGCCGTGGGACACTCTGAATAGGTGAGTCTGCCAAGAAATAAAGGAAGAGCTTATTCTTCAAAGGCCTCTAAGGAAAAATAGCTAACATTTCACAGTACAGAACAAAGCTCTGTGTTTTATACTTAAGATTTGTCAAGGATGGCTGAACTGAATTGATAGACATGTACATTTTCTAGTCAAACCCTAAGATGTAGAAATAATACATAAATGATGAAACAATTGGGTTGATGCCAGAGATCAGAGGAGAATGGCAAGACTGGTTTGAGCTGATAGAAATGCGACATTAACTCAAATAATCACTCGTTACCACCGAGGTCTAAAGAGAAGCATCTATGAATGCACAACTTGTTGAACCTTGAAGCAAATGGGCTACAGCAGCAAAAGACCAGACCGGGTCCCACTCCTGTCAGCTAAGATCAGGAAATAGAAGACTGAAAAAAGGTTGCCTGGTTTGTTTAGTCTCACTTTCTGCTGCAACATTCAGATGGTGGGGTCAGAATTTGGCGTAAACAACATTAAAGCATGGGTCCAATCCTGTCCTTGTATCAATGGTTCAGGCTGGTGGTCGTGGTGTATTGTTTGGGGGATATTTTCTTGGCACACTTTGGGCCCCTTAGTACCAATTGAGCATTGTTTAAATGCCACAGCTTACCTGAGTATTGTTGCTGACCATGTCTATCCCTTTATGACCACAGTGTGCCCATCTTTCAATGGCTACTTCCAGCAGGATAACGCGAAATGTCAAATCATCTCAAACTGGTTTCTTGAACACGACAATGGCTGCGTCGGAAAACCTAAAATGCTGCCTTCGGTGGACGCATTCCAAGGTAGGAAGGCATCAAGGCACATCCGAATAGAAATGCAAGCTTCACTTCCTGTCTCCTGCGATACCTCCATTTTGATACATTTTTGAAGGCAGCATAGAGGTATCCTTCGCTGCCTTTGATATCCCACAATCCTGTGCTTTCCATTCTATGACAGTTTAGCTAGAAAACGAATGATGGAGTCTGAAAGTTGCGTTTGGATCTGTACCAACTGTTCGTGATCCAGCTTATAGTCTCTGGAGGGATACTGTTCACGGCAGTAATGAAAGGGAGAGAATGAAAGGGAGGATAAAAGCAAGGTGACAACACAAGTTATAACCATAATTAAACTAAACTGTACCTGTTCTATCTCCATACAGCATATATTCTCTGGCTCTGTTGGCATTATTGTTCGACTCTGGTTTGAACTGAACACCGCTATGTCGGTTTCTGAATTTTTTTTTGTGTGAGATCTGTTTTGTTGCCACCAGAGCACAGCACACGCTCTTGAAGCTCCACCCTCTTATTGAAAGGGGCAGAGAGCAGCAGCTCATTTGCATTTAAAGGGACACACTCAAAAACGACGCGGCAATTTTAACATGCTATAAAAAAAGTATTTGTGGGGTATTTTGAACTAAAACATCACACAGAAACACACACTCTGAGGACATCAGAGACTTATTTAGCATCTTGTAAAAAGTAGCATGATAGGTACCCTTTAAAGTCAGCTGACTAGGTTTTCAGACAGGTAACTATACTCAAACGGCCTCCACAGTCACCAGATCTCAATCCAATAGAGCACCTTTGGGATGGGAATGGGAATACAGAAATGAGTGGAACGGGGGATTCATGGATGTGCAGCCAACAAATCTGCAGCAAATATGTGATGCTATCATGTCAATATGGACCAACATCTGTGAGGAATGGTTCCAGCACCTTGTTGAATCTATAACACGAAGAATGAAGGCAGTTCTGAAGGCAAAAGGGGGTTGAACCCAGCACTAGCAATGCATACCTAATAACATGGCCATGAGTGTATATTTAATTATAATTATAAGAACTTTTTTTTCTTTTGGGCAAACAGGAACACGCTTTGCCTGGCCCTAAGGGTCAAGTAATTTCAGTGGTATTCAGCTGTCTCTACATTTCTTCATCTGGTGTGCTGTCACTTTCTCGCTCTCTTTCTTATTTAGAAATGAGTTCAATGTGAATTCTTGCTAAATGTAGACATTTAAAGGAGCAGTTGCCTCTGGTTTTTACACTCCTCCCCTGGAAGAATCTCTTGAGAGTACAGTACATGTTTCAATTACAGCATGTAGGACACCGCTGGACCATGAGAGGCTATTTATAATTCATTACCTTTTCCTTCATTACCAATGTAATGATGCCTGTCACTTATCTGCATTAGGCCAGGCTCTTTCTAACCAAACTGATGCTCGGGATAGAACCTTAACAACCCGGTGGATGACAAATGAGTGTAATAAAGTCAGCATTTAATCCTAAATTAGCACATGTTCCAAATGATGGTTTTATACTGCAGTTACATTAAGGGCCAAAACACGCCCTATCCTAAAGTCATCCGTTGATAATTGAAAAATGTAAAAAAAAATAAAAAAATAAAAAAAGATCAGGTAAAATTAAAACCCAAGTGAACAACAATGATGCGGTTCAACACTAAATTATTATAGTGTTCCAGAAAAAGCTGTTTATCTCCTAGCATAGCTTTATCATTTTTTTATGTGTGCAAACTGAAGTCATGCAGGGACTGAAAAATGAAAAATGAACTAATTAAACAGATGGCAGCACATTTTAATTACTATAGTTCTAAAATGTACTTTAAGTTCGATTTATGCCATAAAGTTATGCCATAACAAATAATGCCATTCAAATGCAACTTTACAGACTTCTGAGTGATTCTGACGTAGATGTGACGTGAGCAGCCTGTCTGACAGTTGTGAGTCTTCTAGTAGCTGTGCCAAGCGAAATCTGAATCATTCCCTTCCGAATCTTGCAGAGACGGAGAGCGTGAGTAGGAGCTGTCCATGAGCTAGGAGCAACTTTATGACTCTCTATGGGCTTCTCCCTTGACTTTATCGGACTTTATGCCTCCACGACCCCCCGATTGACTGCGAGCTTCTCCTCCTGTCTATACGGTAATTTACAGAGAGTCGCGTGGTTATGACGCAATCGTTAGCCTATTTTTATAAAAACTCAATGGAATGTTAACACCAGGTGATGGCTTGTTAGCCAATGGCGGCCCCTGGGGATGGTACGCTTTTCGGGTGCTGGATTACCCCCCTGGTCTGAAGCCTGTATGGAACTAGTCCAATCTCGATTGGTGTTGCATCATTACGTCACTCGTGACGTCGCATGTGACGGTGATGCGGTAGCTAGGGATGATGGATCACAACAGCGTCAGCTTTCTGGTCTTCAGCAAGCGTTTTGTGTGACTGTTTGTCTTATTTGGTGTTGTCTGTCTAAAATACTCACTCAAGCACATATTTAAAATAAAAATAATGGCAAGTAAGGAGAAACAATTCAGGCAGTGTGCGTCCCCTTGCCCGCGCTATTTGAGCGAGGGTGACACACACTCGCTCTGTGTTGTTTGTCTGGGAGTGGAGAATGCACGGGCAGCGCTCGAGGATCCCCCAGTGCTCATGGAGCTGGCAGATGATGATGAGACGGCTTGTCAAACTACTGTCAAAGATTAGACAACAACATAATCTCTATAATAGTTCAATTCTTTATAATAAGTGAATTCTTAGTATTTGAAGTTGTGTATGCAGTATATTTCTTTCTAGGTTGAAAGAAAGTAGGAGGAGGACACTGTCTGGATGGGGAAATAAAAGATGAGTGGACAATGAATGCTTCATTCAGAGAGTCACTCAGGCGAATAACTTCAATCACTACATGAGGTGACCCATGGAGGCCTTTTCTTTGCTATGAACAAATAACGTCTGTTACTAATGTACACTGACTAAAAGCAAAGGACCAGAAAATGCTGTGCAACATGTGGAAGGATCCGTTTTGTCTGCAGTCTAAGTTTATTTTAGAGCATGGATGGGGGGAGGACCCTCTTGGAATTGCTCCGTTTAGTTACCTATTGTATTTGTAGCTCAATTTAAGTTTGTGTTTTTTTTTTAAACACAGAATGCATGTTCCATTGAGAGTTACCCTTTTAAACATTAAATAATCTTTCATCATTTACTCACCCTTTTTCACTCAGTAGTATGACTACCAAAGATTTGGAATATATCCGTAGAGACCAGTCTGATATCTCAGGAGTCCC
Organism: Leuciscus leuciscus; assembly: GCF_965113295.1. Lineage (NCBI taxonomy): Eukaryota > Metazoa > Chordata > Actinopteri > Cypriniformes > Leuciscidae > Leuciscus > Leuciscus leuciscus. Next base: position 36,059,000 of record NC_138730.1, on the reverse strand, counting down.
ATTGAACCGATGTCTGTCAGCCAGAAAGAACGTGTGCTATTCCATTCAGAATAAGTATACGTTTACAAAATTTCTACTTTTGTGTTCCATGGTCTAAAAAAAAGTCACACAGAACGACAACTGAATGACATAGGTAAGAGAATAATGACAGAAATGTCCTGTTCCTTTAAAATACAAGAATAAAGAACCAATTAATTTAGATTCATATGTTACATTTCTCATATATCAAGACCTGAGCACAATTTTAAATTAAATGCAAGAGCATAAATTGAAAAAGTCTTCTGCAGTTTCCGCTGAATGCAATTTGTCAGCGAAATGATTTGTCATCTCTTAACCAAACAATATCTCTTTATTGTCTGAGACAGGAACACGTGTCGTGCCCTGGCCCTGATCATTTCTGATGACTCGCTCATTAGAAGTGTGTCTAATGGCTCAGTAATGGATCTGTCTGCATTCCACCCTCATCTCAGCTTTACAGATACATCACTCACCTTACGAAAATAAAACCTCCATCATTACTGCCATATAATGTGGGAAGGGGAAACTCAAACCGCCTTTTACAACACAGTACAGATGGTTAGCGATCTATCTCTGCTTGATGCATTGTTACGAATGGATTGTTTGGGCTTTTGACTATATTATTGAATACCCAAAATACATTTGTATATGTTTGAATGGACACTGAACCGTATATTATACTGGCAACACCTAAAATGTTTTTGCAATTTTATCAGAAAAGGTTCTATATAGAAACTTAAAGGGTTCTGTCAGGCGCTTCATAGGGTTCATATATAAACTTTTAGGGGTTTCCATCGTGAAATAATTGTATGGAAATTTTCTTTTAATTCATTTTCACCCGAATTGGATTTTATGAATTAAACGGCAAACATACTTTCATTACAAAAATGTAAATAACCAGTTAAACAAGAAAGTGTTATGCAATAATTTAAGGGTCATTGTGATTTTGCCAAGCAAGACATATTCCTGGATCAACATATTTTGTTGATCCTGGAACAACGTTCCTGTCTGAAAATTTAGCACTAACACTATCCCTACCCCTAAACCTAACCCTAACTTATCCCTAAAATCAAAGGCTAATGATACATGAATAACACTGATTTAGAAGCACCAAACCTTTTATTGTAAGCCTAAACTTGACATAAACTGTAAACTTATCTCTCAAATCTGATTGGTTGATTGGAATGTTAGTCCAGGATCAACAAAGATGATCCAGGAACAAAGATGATCCAAGTCATTGTACTTGGTGAAATCACATTCACCTTTTTACAACATACAAATCTTTAACTGTGTTTAGGTCAATGTTACTATAAATAGAGGTGGTGGCTTTAAACATTTAATTTATTTTGTTAGAAATGCTATAAAATCAACCTATTAATTCAGTGTTCTATGAACCTCAAATACTTTTGATCCGTGGACTTCAAAAAGTGTTTATGTTGATATCCTAAATCATGACTAAATCATGTTAGCTATGATGTTTTTTTTCTCCCTAATTTGAGCTATTTCTGATTGTTATTTGATATTTTATGATAGGCCCAACAGGACATTGTGCATATTTGAACTTGAAAGTATAAGAAAAAGAGAGCAAGGGCATTTCTTAAGTAAAATCAGAAAGTGAAAGTCTGCCTTTTTAAAGTGGAGTGGTTACCCCTCGCTCTTGATAACTTTCAAAGGCCAGTAATGCTCCTTGATGACCCATTTGCAGTTATTTTCCAACCTCTACTTGCTAACGTGTAATTTTAGACGGGAGGCTCCAATTAGGTCATGGAAAAAGGCCCCCATTTGTCTTTTAGTGTGGTGTGAAAACTGGGACCATTAATTATGGAACAATAAAAAGATGCACGCCTCCACTCTGCTGATGAAATACCACTTTCACTGTTTAATTCATGGGGTGCTAACTCTGCAGTTTAGGCTAAATAAGCTGGCAATTAAAATGCAACCCCCACTCCCTCTGATCTTTTGATTACTACTATTTGGTGTGAATGTTGCAATTGTTGTTTAATTTCTGCCTGGTAGGTCTGTCAAATACAGTATTGCTACGATACAAAACAGAGGCCCACTGTGGCTCACTTGAGAGCTTCTTATTTTAGATCATGTACATTGATACCGCAATACACGTTTTATTTAGCTCGATTGTCAAATATGTTAAAGCTCGTATATCAGACCAGGGAGGGTTAAATAGTGAGAATAATGGTGACACAATTATTTAATACATTTAGGATTTCTGATTCATGAAATGATTTGTTTTCTTTTTTAGGTCTCTTGATACTTTTGCTGCTACTGATTTAAAATTTTATTCATGTTATTCAATCAAATACTGTATGTATACATTCATTTACTGTAATTAAAGACTTTTAGGTGCCGTGATAGGCCACAGCTATACATCCATCACAACTTGTGTGTTAATTTATTAAACATTTATGCTTGTTTTATAATGTTTTCAGCTACACATCTTACCATGTTTAAATCCATTTTGCAGAACACACAATTTTCTGCACAAAGAATATAGCTGGTGTGGGCCGAGTCATGACTTGCTATAAACATAGCGACATTTAAGGGAGTACTGGCAATATTCAATGAACATTCTAAAACGTATAATGTATAGTGCATAATCTAGTGTGATATTTGAGATGCCATATAGCAGGGGTGTCCAAACCTGCTCCTGGAGGGCCACTGTCCTGCAGAGTTTAGCTCCAACTTTCCTCAACACACTTGCATGGAAGTTTCTAGTATACCTTGTAAGACCTTGATTAGCTGGTCCAGGTGTGTTTAATTGCTAAACTCTGCAGGACAGTGGCCCTCCAAGAGCAGGATTGGACACCTCTGCCATGCAGTATGAGTCACAGTTTCAGCACTGGACAGCTCCAGTTGTGCTAAGAGCTGCTTAAGCCTGTGGTGTGAACTGTGAATTGAAGTCAACTTATGTTTTATGAAAAAGGACAAACTGTGAGCCATTGAGCATTAGTACAGGACATAAATGCCTCATGGGTTCTGTTCCTAAACCTAGTGACCTGCCTTACTGTTTACATAGACAGCTTCTTTTTAAAGCAGCATCCTAACTCAAATGGAACCTCATAAGTGACTGATTTGGAACGCTTTTCCTAAGCTGCAAATCTGGTCACTACACAAGCGGTGCTACTTATGGGAGGGCATGCTTTCTATTTTCTAATTATTGCCGTTTAAAAGTTTCAGATCAGTAACATTTTTGTAAAATAAATGAATACTTTTATACAGCAAGGACACATTAAATTGATCAAAAGTCACAGTAAAGACTTTTACATCATTGCAAAAAATATTATTCAAATTTGAATTTTCTGTTCATCAAATAATTCTGAAAAATGCATCACAGTTTCAACAAAAATATTAAGCAGCTCAACCATTTTCAACATTGATAATAATTCTTGAGCAGCAAATCAGCATATTAGAATGATTTCTGAAGGATCATGTGACACTGAAGACTCGAGTAATGATGCTGAAAATTCAGCTTTGCCATCACAGGAATAAATTACATTTGAAAATATATTAAAATAGAATACCGTTTTACAATATTAAATTCTAATACTATTTCACAATAATACAGTTTTATGGTATTTTTTTATTTAAAAAAAATGCAGCTTTGTTCAGCATAAGATACATCTTTGGTAACACTATTTTGATGGTCCACTTTAGTCATTCTACTAACTAAAAGATACTTTGCAACTACTTGTCAGCTAGTATCAGTAGACTGTCTGCTTAATATCTTCTAATTGCTACTTTATTTTGATGCTCCCCCAACAGATTTAAGATTAGATTTAAATTAAATTGAACTTTTTTTTTTATCAATATTTTTGAGATTTTATATAAATACTAAGGTATTTAAGAATAACAAGAATATTTATATCCTCTATATTTCTTTTGCCACATCAGCCAACTTGGATTTATGTTTTCACAGCCCTGTTGCAATGCATTCTGGGATTGTCTTCTTTGTGAATGGCATCATGCTGCTTTACAATTTGGCAAATTGGGTACCTTAGAAACAGCCTTTGCATTTGGTGCCTGTGATGCCTTAAAAATGTTGTCCATGGAGAAAGTTTGCTAGTTTTTTTTTTTTTTTTTTTTTTTTTTTGGCGATCTCTGCATTTGCTTGGTTCAGATCTTCAGTAGCAAAAAGGGTAAAAGCTTCTGTGAGGCAGCAAAACAATAAATGCCATAGATATTAGTGAATGCTGATACTGTGCACCTTGCACTGTTGTTGTATTACCAGGTTTTAACCTCAGCTGTCAGTCAAACACCACCTCCATATTCTACTGAACTTGACCCAGCAGCCTTAATTCAAAGGTGCCTCCGATCTCTCTCACCCCAAAGCTCTATCTCTCTCTCTCTTTTCTGTCTCCACACCAGGATGATGATGCAGAGGGATCTGGCTGTCTGCCTGGTGTGATGTGTGCCCGCTCTGGATTAAGTGCCTCATTTTTATCCTCATAAACTCATTGGAGAGAAGACTGCTGAACAGTCTGTGGTGCATGCCGAGCAGGAGCCAGTATTGGATTATTGGATTCTAGTTCTTATTGATGAATGTGTGCAATCAGTTCTAGCAGTGGCGTGTGCCCCGGGCAGGTAAACAGCTTGTCTGAATGCTCTGGTTCCATAATAAGGTCATTAATAGAAATCAGTCGACGAGTGGACTGCCACGGAGCTAAACAAATCCCAACCTTTACTCCAGTATCATCAATCTAAACATGCAGGCCTGCAGCAAGCTTATGCCAACTTTAATACATGGCTCAGCTTTTGCATAAATGGTTCAGGGAGAGATAGATGTGCACACACACACACTCAGCGATTGTAAGGTTATATGCACTTGAATGCTTGCGGTGCAGACAGGCCACATCCTGTTACTGTGCATACTGTAGGATATGCATCTATGGTCAAGCAGATAACAGCTATGGTTAATGCATTAGCACGGGATGATAACCACATACAATAACAACTCCATCAACGCCCTTGAGCTGTAATGGATCCGCGTAATGCTTGAAAGCTGATTACTAATAACGCGCAAAGGTGGAAATAGGATGTGCGCATTCATTTAGAGACATCTGATTACAGTAAATTGCCATGTGATGCAGCCTCTTGGGCTATTCATCTAACACTGTTAAAAACCCGTATGGTACGGTGTAGGCATATTTCAGAAAAACTTCAACATAATTAGTTGTTCTTTAAAGTAACCAATAATATGCTGTTTTTAAGCATGTGACCTTTGAGTTTTTCTCCTTCACCCTTACCCTGAAGTGCTCAACAAATTGCGTTTTTTGCAAACACATTTCAATAAGTTTCTAACTTCTAATGATTTAAGTTTAGCAGGATTTTAATTTGTGTAATGATTTTGATTATTTTATTTGATTGAATCAAACTAGGACTGATAACTGATATAGATCTCATGATTTGAATATTTCAGGTATATGTAAATCGAAGAAAAGTGTGTATGCTATTAGTTATGGAAAAGACAACCCGTGATGGATCCTTTATAAAAAAAACTAATATAACGATTTTTGATTGAACATCAATAGGAGTGTATAGAAAACATCTAATTGCTGTGAGAATGTTACAACACATGTTGCATTGAAGTGAACTGATTCCAGATGGTCAGGAGAGTGCAGAGAAGATTTTTAAGGGTAAATAATAATAATAATAATTTGACACTAAATTTTATTTAGATTTTCTACACTGTTTATCTTTTGTGAAGAATGGGGAATGCAAGGCAGTTTGAGCAACTACAGACTGAGACAAAGTTACTAAAATGTGAGTTGGCAAACCAGCTAACATCTATACGGACTTTCGTTGAGCCTTTGGTGTGTTGTGCATGACTTAGGTAGCAGGATGGCAGCAGAGAGGTTTTCTCACAAACACAGGTGAGACTGAAGGAAGAACCCGTGCTGGCCAGGCAGCCGCTGTTGCCGCCGCATGAACGGCAGAATTCACTGCTGTCATGTTGATCTAAATTATCAATTGGATATTACACTCCAAACCTCGCTTCCTTATCTAATCACATAGATATACAGTGTGTGTGTGTGTGTGTGTGTGTGTGTGTGTGTGTGTGTGTGTGTGTGTGTGTGAAATATAAAACCTAAGATTGATTAATAAATAATCAAAAGGGAGGAGTGTAGTGAAAAACTATTTCCTTAGCATTTATTTCTGTTTTGTACTTTATATGATTCGTGGCTCTGTATGCAGTCTGCAAATTTACCGGCAGGCTCTGATAAGAAGTATGTTACAACAACTTGTTTTTGTGTCTGTGAACGCAGCTGCACATCCTTGAAACTATCTTTTGCAGGAGCTAGACTGGACTGCTAGGAACAGAAGTGAGATTTTGAACGCTTTGAGTATTTTTCCATTTCTTAATATGGTAATGTGTGTGCGTATATAAAAACACCACGCGCTAAGCAAGGTTGTCGTTTCACGGCATAAAACTGCATCATGTCTGTATGTGAATGGCCTTCTTGCAAGAATAAAACTCAAGAAGACTTTTTTGTAAACTCACCACAACTAACTGAATATAAATATATCCATAACTCTGTCTCTCTGTCTGTCTGTCTGTCTTTCTATAATCCATCTATTTATCTTATTGAATTTATGTACAAATAATATAATTATAGATTTAAATTTTTATGCTTTTAGAAACAATATTAATATTTTATTTCGTATGAGTTCCACGTGTATAAATATAAATAATATACATCAATTATAACCATCTAACGTTTCAGCCATTTTTAAATGTTGCACATTTATATGGCATTAATGGCAACATTTATTCCTCGATTTTTTTTTTTTTTTTAGGGCTGTTTTATGAAAAAAAAAATCACATTGTTATAAAAAAGCATAACATAAGGCTGTAACCATGTCTTGTTGCCTTGTATTGAATTAAGAAGTCATGAGAAGTCATGAAAATGATATAGCATATTTTCAATTCAAAATGGTGAATTTTCATTAAAAAGTTGAGTAGTTCGCATTACTGTATATTACTGTGGGTCATTGAACATATCTGTCTTGAAACAGTTGTCAAATATTAAATGTTGTTTATTAAATATGGTTAAATATTAAATAATTGTTCCCCTCAATGCCTGTATGTTATGCCAGGTTACGTCCCTGGCATAACATACATGGTTATAATGTGTAGTTGTTACCTTGATGCTGCAGTCATTTTTTCAGAGATGAGTGCTGACAAGGTCAGAAGACATCAAGAGCGGTGATGAAACCGCTGATGTCAGCTGATGCACCTTATTCTGCGCTGACGCCCTGTACTCCTCCTGAATGTCAATAGGAGGCCTGGGGTTCAAGTAAAAATAATAAAACACCACCATCAAGAAACCTGCATTTGTGTTTATTCCCTCCTTTATTTTTTCCTAACAGTCTATCCTTAGACCTGGATCATGACCCATATAAATGCTTTAAAACATTTATAGGCGCTAGTCTCAACTATTCCAGTGGGACGGCAGTACGGTCCAGGTTCAGTAACCTCCCCTCCTCATCTTCTCCTTCTCACCAGCTGCAGTTTTGCATCTCGGCCCACTTCCACACAGGCATTGGGGCTTTCTCATCATGGGCTGTCTATGGTCTGGTGGGCATGACTTTCAGCCTGAGCTCAGGGAGTGGAAGAGAAGCTTTACTAGTCTGTTTCTTTACCCCCTGGGAAAGGGCAAGGAGGCAGCCATGAATAAGAGGAAGATTTATGAACTTGCCAGCTTCTAGAAATCATACAGGCAGGAAAATAGGAAAAAAATATAATATAATGGCGATACCCTACAACAAGGATGAATAATTAATGACGCCAGTGCCCAGTAAATGAGACGGTAATGCTGAGTGAATGAATTAAACTAATGTTGCACTGGAATTCAATACCGTGGGCAATCATTAAATGTCAACATTTCAGTAATAGTATTTATGCTTTTGCAGTTTGGGTTAGTGTGACAGGAAAATAATCTTTCATTTTGCATAATATATAGAATGTTAAAGAAAATTAGCTGTTTTAAATAATCAAAAAAAGACAGTTCCATTTGAGTTATTCTTCATGCTGCTGCTGATACGAAAGGCTATATTTTAATTTCTATTTTGACTGTTTCACATAGGAAACGTTTTTTTTTTTTTTTTTGTCAGTGATTATTAGATGGGAATGGTAATTAGTCAGGACAATGGGGACTTGTTCTAAGTATTCTGAGAAACTCAGTATGCGGTGCACTTTCCTCTGAGCTATCATTTAAGAGCTGATAGCTAAACTTTCATGTGCATGAGATTGAGTTCTGTGCCTTTATTGTGATTATTACTGACATTCTCTGCATTTACAGTAGCACATCTATGAGAAAAGTCTGGAAAGAGCTCATGGTAGTGTTTTCATCTACTCTCTTATTTCTTTGCTTTGAATTCCTGATTGTTTTGTTTGTAGGTTCGTGATAAATTATGGAATGTCTTGATGTGGTTTAAATTAAGGAACAGAGAGAAGCTGGCTATAAGATTAATGCTTTGTTGTTCAAAACAGGACTGGATATGCTATTAAGAACAGCTGTGTTTCTCTCTCTCTCTCTCTCTCTCTCTCTCTGTGTGTGTGTGTGTGTGTGTGTGTGTGTGTGTGTGTGTGTGTGTGTGTGTGTGTGTGTGTGTGTGTGTGTGTGTGTGTGTGCGTGTGCGTGTGTACCTACTTAATATTTTTGGGACAATTTTGATAATTTTGTACCCAGAAGTGAGCTAAATCGGACAAATCCTCCTTTTTAGGACGTCCTTGTGTGTAAAATAAATATTAAAAAAAAATGCAGAAAGTTTTCTGTTAGGGTTAGTGTATGAGGTAATTCATAATAGCATAATCAATAGCATAAAGTTATTTAATTTGTTATGCTTCTAGGAGCAATAGTGAAGAACCCATTATAATGATTCACACATTTTTATTTTGTAGGCATTCCACGTAAATGATTCAATTCATTAAAGTAATATTCAATTTTAATTAAATTTGTCAAAAAAAAATTTGTTTTATGTAAAAAAACACACACACACACACAAAAAAAAACACATGGGAAAAATATTTCACTTTTAGACCAATGCAAAGAAAATATAGTATTATAGCTGTTAATAAAAACAACAGAAGCCTGGTCCCATTTAAATAACTAAGTAAACATGTTTGTGTGTGTGTACTGTATGTACATATTTCCTAGTATATATATATATTTTTTTTTTTACCAGCAATACAGAGTCAAATGCGTAAGCAAATGCATTTGAAGTTAATTGTAGGTCAAAATCCACTTCACCTATGAAGTGCATTTTATTCTCTGTTCTAAAGCATCTCGTTACATTTGTACTGAATGAGAAACCGCTCAAAACGAATCAGTGTGTGAGTGAACTGTACAAAGGATTCACAGTGAATAGTGAACCAATTCAGAACATTTTGCTTATACATTACCCTTTGAACAATTTGTTGAAAAGAACCGACTCAAAAGAGTGAATCATAAATTGGGCATTGCTAGCGCCTGTATGCTATTCTATTAAATGCTTTCTATTCATTAAAGAACCCTGAAAAATGTAAAGCAGCACAACTATTTTCAGGTATGATGATGATAACCAGTCAGCATATTATAATGGAATAATAATATAATATAATATAATATAATATAATATAATATAATATAATATAATATAATATAATATAATATAATATAATATAATATAATATAATAAGTATCCTACTATTTTAAATCACACACAACGTGTGTCTGTATCAGCATGTTTCAGCCCTCACCTCCAGGCTCAGGTTTCCTTCACTCCACCTCTTATCAGGATCATTCGTTCATGTCTTATAGACACCACACATGACTCACATGTCTCATGACAGGAAAAGACATTTGCCTATCGTCTTCTGTCTATTCCACATTCTGTCTACACTCACCTTAGTGTAAAAGATGGCTTTCTGAAAGATGAGCATCTGTTTGCATCCAGCCAGATTAGGTGCTTTAACCTCCTGCTGACACGGCTCAGATTGATTGGCTAAAACGGGGCCGTGGACTGCAAAATAAGAAAAGAGTATTAGGAATCCATCTCAGCCATAATCTAACCAACTTCATCCACCCACAAGTTCTCACCCACATTATTTTCCATAAAGAATTTGGATATTGAGGTGCTGTGGAGTCAGGCGTTACATTATGCCGGGATTTACTTTTGATAAGAAATGACCTTGACTTTTAAAGGGGTTTTATAGACTTGTTCATGGTAGGGGAAGGGGTATATTTCATGGGAAATTACATTAGAAGGCTGGGGCGCTTTAAGAGAACAGCATTGGCTGACATGGCTTTGACCTTGGGTGACCTCAACTTCCTCTGGTCAGTGTCATTCCTCACTGCCAACGAGGAAGATGGATGTTCACTCTAAAGCTCATGGTTCATTAAAAAAAGGAGCAGTGAGGGAGGTCTCTCAGATAACCTGCAAATTTATGGTTCCATTGGGAACACGCTAACCTGCTGCTGGAATTTTTACTGAGAACATTATGAGTACAGCCGATGTTTCCAAAAGGTGCTATATTTCATGCTTACAGTGGAAGCTAACTTTTCCACATCATATATAACGTGTTTGTGGATTTGTGTGAGTGAGAGTGTGTGCGTTCAAGCCTCTTCTTTATGTGCCTATTTCTGTGTTTTTATGAGTTGAGCGGAGGAGCACAGGCCCAGGATATGAGAAGGAATCTCAGTGGGGCATCTCCTTGTAAACACTTTTGTTATTACTCCACGCCAGCGCTGATTACACTGTGCCTGTTCTGTTGTGCTCTCTGACCCCGTCTGACAGCCCTGGCTTCCTATGAGACTCTCTCTCTCTCTCTCTCTCTCTCTCTGCCTGATGCAGTGATAGAGGAGACAGAGGGGCAGCAAAAGCCACCTGCCAAGTCTGAGGCGAATCTTGCATTTCCTGCCTTGTGGTACAAACTGGTTGAGATTTACTGGAAGAGAATATACAGAATCTGACGTGTTTTATTAACGTGTTTTATGTTCAGTAGGGTGCAACAGGGCTAAAGGCGCACTGGGGTAAGATTTATGTAGCAAATGAGAATTGTTAAAATTATTGACTGTATTTTGAGACAAAGGTCTTGTTAATGATTTTCAGTTTTGTTCAAGGTAAATAAAGCAACAGTTTTTCAGCAACAGAAGAATATTTAAAAGTATGGTATTTGAGGCAAAAGGTGCTCCTGTTGGGCCGAAATGCACAATAATTAACATGATAATAAGTAGCTGGATGATTTTTCCATTTGTCAACATGAGATGGTAAGATTCAGATGGTAAATATCCAGCCTGATCTCATGAAATGCATCTGTATAGCATGCATTGTATTTACAGTGCAATTTATACGTGAAAATTTGTTTTTACGTGCATATGATACGCACTTTATGGCGTGTAATACCCACGTACCCCACACTACTAATCCTACCCAAGTTGTTTACAGTGTGTATCATATGAATGTAAATACTAATTTTCGCGTATAAATTGCACGATAAACACAATGCATGCTATAGAGACACATTTCATGAGATCTGGTTCATGAGTTTGGTTTGAAAGGTCCCATATCAAATTGGGTGTCCACCTTAGAGATCAAATGCCTTTGAAAATAAGAAAATTGACTCTTTTAATTGAAAGGCTCCCCTTTCTACAGTCACCAAGTTGCATTTCCTCTCATTAATCCTGAAATGACTGAGCTGGAGTGTATAATGTCTCTGTATAAGTAATCTCAGTTCGATGGTGGCACCATTGGACTTGATCCAATCTTGTGTCAGAGAGGTACCCAGTTCAAAATCCAAAATGGCGGCACTTTTGCTACAGCTGTTCTGTGAACCAACACAGCAAGGTTCCCTCTTAATGATCAGCCAAGAGAATTAATGAGACTTAAGTTACCTTTTACAGCAGTCGAGAGACAAGAATTAATATTCCTCTCTCTCTCTCTGCCTTTCTCTCATGTGGTTCATTGGTATGCCGCTCTATGGTGGAGTTGCTCAAGCCGTTAATGACATTATGAATAATGGATGCCACAGCTCAATAAAACATTTGGCTTGATTTAGCCCAGATGCAGTTCCTGATCTGAAAACCAGTTTTGCAGGTGATACATCTCAAAATCCGGTGTTGTTCAGACAAAATCCCATCTCAGTAGTTTTTGCGTCCTACATAACACAATACAGGGAGATGAAATTGATCGGATATCTCAGAGAATGACCCCCTGTAGGAAATGATACACCAATTTGTTCACATTTAAATGTTGAAGTAATCCCATCATTCAAGGTCATGCTCCCTTTTCAGACAACTAAAGTGAGATTTTTAAGGTGTGCATTTAAGTTAAAGCTTTTAAAAATTAATCTACCACAATGGTGTTTAATGCTTTTGCTATAGTAGTAACTTTGATCAGATGTGAGAGTTTATCATGGGGTCATTTTGTGTCAAACTGTTTCAATTAAAGTTTTAAAGGAGGACGATTAATTTTTAATGCCTCTTGTTCAAGTTCTTGCTAAATGCTGTCTCAATGATTCACACCAATGCACTGTCTGGCTGGAGTGCACTCCAGCTGGTGGATGTAACACCCATTCAATACAATGTATATACAGTGTATCTAATTTGCATAGTAATGTGTTCTTGGGGCAACATGTAATGAAAAAAGAAATGTAATAATGGGAGTAATAATTGGCAGCATTTTCATAATAATGTCTAATATTTCATAGGAAGATTGATGTATAATTCTTTTCCCATTCACTTGTTGTGTCTCCCAAAATTCCTGTTAAACATGATGTAAATCCTTGGGTCCATTCTTCGTAACTTGCTTAATGAGATGATTTGACAGATGCCAGATTTTCTAATCATGATAACTGATCTCTAATTCTGTTCTTCAAACGAAGATTTGAGGATTTGATTAAAATATATTAAGTTGTCTGAGATTACTGCCCATTCTTGTGTTCATTGGAAAGGGCAGATATATCAATATTCAAAACCATGGTCATCCTGCTATACTTGTCACCCCGAAGTGTCCACACTGGGCGCATCTGTACCTCAGAGTTTGGTCCCCACAGTTATATACGTGTCCACTCTAAGACGGATCAATACCAATGCAGAGAGAGAGAGAGAGAGAGAGAGAGAGAGAGAGAGAGTAGTAATTTTTATAATATATTTTAAATTAATTTACAGCATAAATGACTAATTCAGATCACAACATTTAACACTGTGTCCTAACCATCCGTGGCAAGCGACAAGACATTTTTTGGTCATTCGGTTTCTATTTCTGTGGCTATTTTTCCGCCCACACTGAAAACTGATTGGACCAAATCCCACTCCTTTAAACATGGATGAGGAGAGGTTAATTGATTGTGGAAGAAACATATTGAGGCAAACCATAAATATGTCTGAGGTCTGATAAAATGCTGAGAAAGCTTGTTGAGTTGACTGACTGTTTAGGACACGTAATTAGAAAGAATGTCAAATATAATGCCTTTTTGAATCACCTGGATTGAATATTGTTAATTTTTTTAATCTGATAATTCCTGTTTTTTACCAAAAGTAACTCAGAGAGAGAAACCAGGCACTATTCAATGTTTTATTTTTTAAATGTGTCAGTTCTAGATGCCCCAAGCCTGAACCTGTCTGCTCCACTGATGACCCCACATTAGTTTGTCTCTTCCTGGCAGACCAAGCAACACCAACCACTTGCACTCTCGCTATGGTTGAATGACAAAGTAAGCTGTAACACACTATATTCAGACTCATGTATTTTTAAATAAAAACAGAGAAAATCTTAAAGGCATGAAGCTGGAAAGTGGTGTTTTTGTGAACACTGAAAGGTGTTGGAGAACACACAGAACACTGTCTACTAAGAGTCAGGCTCAAGTCAAATCATCTGAAGCCTTTGTCCCTGCAGTCCAAGCTCTCCTGTATGTTTGCAAACTGGCACAAAAAATACATTTCTTTCTTGGCAGCAGACAGTCTAAATGGGCTGAGTGACAGAAATGGTGGTCCCACACAAGGACCTCTTAAACAATCAGAATCAGCCAATATCACTCAGTGCTCTATTGCCATAAATCTGCTTTTGGAGCCAAACTGGAAGAGCAACCCTATAATCAACTGAGCTTCCAGCAGGCTAAACAGACTGAGAGCTCAGTGTACTGCACAGCTCCATTGAGATGTCCCTGCACCGCCAAAAAGCCTTATTCTCTCAATCATCATTCAGTCCATTATTTTCAACAGTGCAAACATAACAAATGAAATTCATGAGCATTAAATTAAGGGGACAAAGATAAAAAGCTGCTTGTCGTTCCCATGAGCTCTATACCTGTGAATGGCTAAAGTGTGGTTCTGTTTTGCAAATAATGCTACCCACCACTGCCATTTCAGCATTAAAATTACAATTTAAATATAGATCAGTACAGTACTTCTTATTGCACAGATGTTGTTCCTAAATTTCACAAGGTCCAGAGGATTGTAGTGGGTCCCACTTTAATCACATCACTTTCATGTAAGACTTTTTTTGCATTATGAAGTTCTTTTCACGACAATTAGCATAATATCTTAATTTTATTCATTATACTTTTCAAAAAACATTATGAAGTACTGTTGAAAAGTTTGTATCTAAAGTAAAGTAAAACTAGTTCAACACAGGCTCATTGGAAAAACCTGTGGCAACATTTTTGCCAAACGCAAAATACTTACCAATACGTACATATATCACTGCAGGTTCCAACAGAAACGAACACTTGAGGCAGTAAAACAGAAAGCACTTTTAATCGATTTCATATACAATTATGATTGCAGTGGCAGATTATGAATTAATAATGACTTGCTTTCACGCGGCTCCTTGCACAATTTGTTATGACCTCAAAATACTCTTTACCATTTGTAAACGAATATATTTTGGAGTTTGCATAACTTAACCAGCTCCATATGTTCGGTTTTACTAACATACTTTTACTAACATACATAATTGTACTTGTGACGCGGAGAGCTCGGGTACGAATCCCGTGAAAGACGAGTCATGATGAAAGAGCTCAAAGACAAAAGTTAAAAAACAAGCTATAATGGCATGGTTACGATTGCGTTTTTATGTCACATTTGCTTTTGTTAACACTATCGTGTAGGTTTAGAGTTTAGTGTAGGTGTACGTTATTTTAAAATGGAGCATTAAGCTTTTAGCGCCACTCACCGGTCATTTCAACTCAGATCTGCTGTGATATGTACAAACTCCAACGTAATAAAACGTTGCCATATTCACGTTGGTCTGTTCCGGAAAAAACTAAACATGCTTTTAGCGCCACTCACTGGAAATTTCACTTTGAAACTGTCGCGAAACGTGCACGACGCAACGTATTTTGCGCAAAAACGTTACCACAGTTACGTTTTTCTAATGAGCCTGGGCTGAACTTTTTTGTTCAAAATCAACAAAATTTAAATAATGAGTCAATACATCATCAGTCCTTCTTCCAATATATGTTTTTGTCCTACCCTGATTCACGTTAAGCCTGTTATTAAAAATGCAATTATTTTAGATCTAGCGGGATGGCTTTTGTTGGAAATTGCGTGCATCCCATGTCCGTCCGTGTCTCGACATATCCGTCAATATATCGTCCTTCGGATGAGACGTTAAACCGAGGTCCTGACTCTCTGTGGTCATTAAAAATCCCAGGATGTCTTTCGAAAGAGTAGGGGTGTAACCCCGGCATCCTGGCCAAATTTGCCCAGTGGCCTCTGTCCATCATGGCCTCCTAATCATCCCCATATACCGATTGGCTTCATCACTGTCTCCTCTCCACCAGTAAGCTGGTGTGTGGTGAGCGTTCTGGCGCAATATGGCTGCCGTCGCATCATCCAAGTGGATGCTGCACATTGGTGGTGGTTGAGGAGATTCCCCCCTTCTATGTAAAGCGCTTTGAGTGCCGAGAAAAGCGCTATATAAATGTAATGAATTATTATTATTATTAATATAGAAAAGTTGATCCGGCTATTTTGAAACGTGTATGGTGAGTGGCATAGTTTAGCAAGAGCAAGAAAGGTTGACATGTAGCACGCTAAATCTCAAACCTCTGGGGAATCACTTGCTTTTAAAAAAACGCTGAAATGAGGAGAGTCTGCTGGCAAAAAGAGAATGTGATAGAGCTCGTAATAAACGAGAATCAACATTGGCTTGGCTTTTCGGATAGCTGAGGGAGAACTGAGGGATTTGAAATGTTGTGAAAGCAACACAGAGGTGGCATTTTTATTACTCAACAGGTGAGTAAGGTATTTTATTGAACAGATAAATTGCCATATCTCTCTAACAGAGTTCATTGTAAATCATTATCTATTGTAAAGGGTCATTTCATTATGGTTGTTGTAGCACTGTACTGGAATTTATTTTCAAGCAAGTGCCTTGTCCTCTTAATGGGTAAAGCTACAGTAACGTCTTCTCTTAAGCCTAGTAGTAAATTTGTATGAGCAGTAGGATAATCCCTCTTTTTTTAGTTGTGAGAAAGAACCATATTCATCCACACAGTCACGGAGAGCCGAAGCATAACCAAAACAATGTTCTTCCGCAAAATGCATGCAGTTTTGTTTTTAACCGCTAGATGTCAAACAGTTACATAGTGTACCTTTAATCAAAAAAGCAGAGAAACTGTTTAAAATACAATGTATTTTTGTTATCTGAGCCTGCCTTGTCAAAGACAAATTTCTGTCACTTGTGACAGACAATAAAGTTTTTCTAATCTAATCTAATCTAATGTAAAATAACTATTTTCTATTTTAAATATATTTTAAAGCTGTCATTATTCCAGCCTTGATTCTTCTGCATGATTCTTCAGAAATCATTCTAATATGCTGCTTTGGTGCAAAATGTAATTCATTTCTTTTTTTATCCTTTTGATTTGAGCATGTTTTTCATGAGTACATTTGCTGTGAAGTCTCATACATACAATGGTACTGATTATGTTTCCATATTTCTCTAAGAGCCTGCTGTTCTGAACGCCTGTATTCTCAGAACATTACCTCAAACTTTTGCTTATTGACTCTGCCCTAACGTCCATGTTTTAGACCTAAAATTAGCCGTAAGCATTAACGAAAACGGTCTAAAACAATCCATTCACAGTCAAAGGAAATTTCAAGTCAATGAAGATATCTGAGAGGTCTTCATCTGTTATGTTAGTCGAGGAACTGAAAGGACACTGAGGACCAGGGGCGTCATGCAAGCCAAAATTCTGGGGGGGCACAATCTGAGACGTTGCAATTGTTTTCTGACGGGTGATATGGATCATGTTAGGAGGGGTCAGGGGGTTTCTCCCCCTGAATTTTTTTTAATTCTGGCTGCTAAGGGACCGTTCGGTATTTATGGAAGGGGCCACCGGAGGAAAATAGGGGAGGGTCATGTCTTTTTATTCTTTGTTGAGGGGAGGGTCATCCAACTTTTTTTAGTCTAGGGGGAGGGTCACCCAACTTTTATATTCATGAAAACAGCAACATTTCTTATTTGGTGTTATTTTTTTTCCATTTAGCTCCATGTTGATCTCGCGTTATCAGCCCCCCTTCGATATCAGATGGGTCTGACCCAACAAAAATCCAGTTTGGAGCTGTTTGACTGTGCGTGTGCGGCGCACTTCAGTTCCCGCTTAGAAAAAGTGCATCATGTCAGAACAAAATGCCAAAGAAATGTTTACCCGGCAAAGCTTTAAAGCACGAGCAAATAATGAACTTTTGTGATTGCGAATAAGTGCACAGTGTCCTGTGAGTGTAACTCTACCGCTGCATTAACATGTGATGTGAGCGTACGTCGAGTTTTACAGTATTGCGACTGAGGCGCCAGAACTGCAGCTGATAGAATGTGCGCTGATAGCGCGATACTACCATATTTTAGTTTCCATTTATTTTGTTTCCACGATGTGTAAGATGTAGGGCTACCACATCTTTAAATTACTATTAGTATTATTTAATTTAACATAATAAAATACGTAGACCTACACCACAAAAACTAGTTGAGGATAAATTCGTTAAAATTGGGCGATTCCAGTGTTATGGACGTGACATTTGCAGTCAAAACTTGAAATATAAATTCTCAGAAAATGCATTTAATACCAATATTTTGAAACGTCTGAAAGGAGTCAAGACATTAGAAAAATATCAGTCTACACATGCGTTTTATATTTAATATGAGGGAAATACACATGTGACGTGACACAAAAAATCTTTAACTTTTAGGTGGCAAAATATTTTTTAGTAATTCTATAAATTACACTGTGCAAACCAAAAGATATATACCCACCAGATGAATAAAGATCGGCCTCCACAGAACATAAAATATTATTTTTATTTTATTTTTCGTGTTCGCATTTATGTGAAAAAAAAACAAGAAAAAAAAAAAACAATGTTACGGGCGTGACAGTTCTCCATTACGGACATGACTGCTCTGAAAGCGACTTTAAAAATTTCACAGAGACCTCAAACAGAAAGCACAAAGCCTTTCTTTAAAGTGAATTTCGTTTTTATATTAATTGTATCTTAATTTTAATCAATGTTTCATCTGGATTTAATGAATAAGAAGTAAATATAGTAGAACATAGATAGCCTAATCATGACACGGAGGCGCGGGCGAGTGAACTGGACTCTTGTCTCATAAATGAACCGAAACTCAGCGTAGGGTAGCCTATGCTACTTGCCTCACAGACCTGAGAACTATATAGAAAGCTTGAAATGTCTACTTTTAAACAGAACAATTCAAAACGAAGGAAAACAGACTGCTTTCTGCTTATGAAATGTGCATTTCTCTCTGGCGCGTTCTGAGAAGATTGCGACGCATCGTCAACTTCATCTTTGCAGTCGACACAGAAAACACTTGTTTATTAATAAACAATTAAAATGTCTCCTTGCTATATTTGACATTTATTTTCATTTTCATTTATTTATATATAACATTTGTTTTCAAATCTAAAATCAAAAAATCGTGATACGAACCGAATCAGGTTTGGTCTATCGTTACAGCCCTAGTAAGATGAGAAAGCAAGAGTTTATGGTTTAAAAAAAAAACAATGGCTATCTGAACATCTTTGCCAAGCGCAAACCAGTACAGAAGTAGGCTAATCAATAAATTATCGGGGAGGGTCATGCCTTTTTTCACAATCATTTTGGAGGGTCATAGAAAAATTTATTGCTGGCGAAGGGAGGGTCATGTCTTTTTTGACAACAGATCTCAAAACTCCTCCGGTGGCCCCTTAAATAAAAAACGAACAGTCCCTAAAACATACCATTTCAATGCAGTTTGGGAGGGACAGAAATACCTTAACGGAGCTAGCAGCAACCCTCCTCTATCTGAGGACTAAGTTAAAGTATCTATTTTGTAAGTTTATGTAAAAGACAGGTTGATGAAAGAACTGTAAGCTCAAATTCAAAAGCTTTTGAAGTCTTCTTCATTAAAGCATGTTTACACACACACTTACTGTACACTTAGGCCTACTACACATGATTTTAAAAACAGTACCATTGCAGTTTTTATGTTATGATTTTAAATTGGTATGTGACCTAAGAACGATCTTACATTAAAGGTACATAAAGGTGCTGAGGTCTGACTTTGTGGTGCTCTGAAATTAAGTTATTTTAATATTAATATGTGATTTGACACAAGGCAAAACAGAACAGATGTTTCAAAACCGATCAGATAACGTTACTATGGCTTTGTATGTGCAGTAACGTTAGCCAACTAGTTTACAGTTAGACTAGGCTAGCTATCGATAACGTTACACTGACACAACTTAAGTTAATGCTCTGAATTCGCAGCTAATATCAAATCCATAACTTTTTGATCAAGTTAAAATGTCCAGGTCAACCACAAATAATCCCACTACCTTTTAATATTATCCGATAACTAATTCAATGCCGATTTGTTGCTTTGCCCACTTACCACTTCAAGATCATCTGTAAAACATTGCCAGCTCAACGTGCGAGACGAGTGAGTTGCTTGAACATACACAGCAAAGATTCTAGAGCGCTACACAGACACCATATTAGGAAAAAGGGGCGGGCTGATGCATTGCTGACCGATTTTGTTACGACAGAAACGAGGAAACAATGTGCAAGTAAAAGCTCTTTTATTTAGAATGAAGTAGTGATGATGATGATGATGATGAAAGTCCAAGATGATGCAGGCTGTGGCGCAGGGACTTCGATGGCCAGACGCGGTGAAGACAGAAGTGCAGGGTGCTCTGAAGTGCCAACAAAATCCTGACATCAAACGAATCCACAAGACGGAGACCGGAACACAGGAACTCAGGACGGAGACGATGAACAGAACGGGAACGGGATCAGACACAACACAAGGACTTCATACAACGATCTGACAGGGGAGATGAGAAAGTAGTTTATATATTGTGATGAGATGGGCTGCAGCTGATGATGAGTGATTGCAGCTGGATCGCTGATCAGTGATAACAAGCCGGACACACCCACTCACGCGCTCACACACATGTAAACAAACAAAGCACGAGACGAGAGAGAGACATTGGATCTATGAACCGTGACAGTACCCCCCTCCCTAGGAACACCTCCTGGTGTTCCCAGGCCCCCTTACCTGCCGATTATAATCATCGATAAGGGAGTGATCCAGAATGTCTCTGGCAGGTACCCAACTTCTCTCCTCTGGACCGTAACCTTCCCAGTCCACCAAGTACTGAAATCCACGTCCCCTCCGCCTTGAGTCCAGTACACGATTGACCGAATAAGTGGGTTCCCCATCTACGAGTCGCGGCGGGGGAGGAACCGGGACTGGCGGATTAATACGAGAATGAAATACGGGTTTAATTTTGGATACATGAAAGACGGGGTGAATCCTCCTGTACGCTGGAGGTAGGTTGAGGCGGACTGCCACCGGACTAATGATCTTGGTGACAGTAAACGGGCCAATGAATTTGGGAGCAAGTTTATTAGACACGGAACGGAGAGGAATGTTCTTGGTAGAAAGCCACACTTTTTGACCAGCGACGTATACGGGAGGCCTAGACCGGTGGCGATCGGCTTTGGCCTTGGTGCGCAACCCCACCTGGAGTAGAGTCTCACGGGCTCTAGTCCACGTGCGGTGGCACCTCTGGACGAAGGCGTGAGCGGAGGGGACCGCGACTTCGGATTCCAGACTAGGAAAAATTGGTGGCTGGTACCCTACGCTACACTCAAACGGAGATAGGCCCGTAGATGACACTGGCAACGTGTTGTGGGCGTACTCCACCATAGAAAGTTGTTGACTCCACGAGGAAGGATTCTTGGAAACCAAACATCGTAACGTTCTTTCCAAATCCTGGTTGGCTCTCTCAGTTTGGCCATTGCTCTGGGGGTGGAACCCTGAGGACAAACTGACAGTCGCCCCCAAAAGCTTACAAAATTCTCGCCAAAATTTGGACACAAACTGGGGTCCCCTGTCAGAAACCACGTCTATCGGGAGGCCATGTAACCGAAAGACGTGGTCAACGACAATCACCGCTGTCTCCTTGACTGAAGGTAATTTGGGCAAGGGAATGAAATGGGCCGCCTTCGAGAACCGGTCCACCACAGGCAAAACTACCGTGTGACCTTGAGAGGGTGGGAGGGCGGTAACAAAATCTAGAGCGATATGGGACCAGGGTCTCGAAGGGACCGGCAGCGGTTGGAGTAACCCATCTGGAGGTCGATTGGAAGTTTTACCAGTGGCACAAACTGAGCAAGCCAAAACAAAATTGTGAATGTCACGAGCCATGAGAGGCCACCAGAATCGTTGCTTGACTAAAAATCTAGTGCGACTGACTCCTGGATGACAAGCCACATTGGAAGAATGCCCCCACTGAATGACGCTGGACCTCAGACCCTCAGGCACAAATAAACGATTCCGTGGGCAACCGACCGGAGGCGTTACCCCTTCTAAGGCCTTCTTGACCTTCGATTCGACCTCCCATACGAATGTGGAGATGAATAGAGTCTCCGGTAAAATGCACTCGGGAGTAGACGGGCGTTCGGAACGATCAAAAATGCGCGATAAAGAATCAGGTTTGATGTTTTTAGAACCTGGGCGGTACGAGAGAGTAAAATCAAAACGACCGAAAAAAAGTGCCCACCGAGCCTGCCTGGAGTTCAATCTTTTAGCAGTCCGAATGTATTCTAAGTTCTTGTGATCAGTCCAAACGATAAAAGGTACCCCCGACCCTTCTAACCAGTGCCGCCACTCTTCCAATGCTAACTTGACTGCCAACAACTCTCTGTTCCCAATGTCATAATTGCGTTCGGCAGGAGATAGACGATGAGACAAAAACGCGCAAGGATGCATCTTGTCGTCTGAAAGAGAGCGCTGGGATAAAACTGCTCCTACCCCCACCTCTGACGCATCGACCTCCACCACGAACTGACGTGATGGATCAGGGGTTGTCAGAATAGGGGCTGAAACGAAGCAACCCTTCAGTTTGGCGAACGCAGCCTCGGCTGCGTCTGACCACCTGAACGTCGTTCTGGGGGAGGTCAAGGCGGTCAGAGGTGCGGCTAGTTGGCTAAAGTTGCGAATAAAACGCCGGTAGAAATTGGCGAACCCCAGAAATCTCAGTAGGGCCTTACGAGACTCTGGACTTGGCCATTCCACCACAGCCTTGATCTTCTCAGGATCCATGCGCATTCCCTCAACCGACACGATGTACCCTAGGAATGGAACAGACTGTGCATGAAAATCGCATTTCTCCGCCTTGACAAAAAGCCCATTCTCTAGCAACCTCTGAAGCACTCGTCGGACGTGCTGCACGTGTTCCTGGAGAGAAGAAGAAAAAATCAGTATGTCGTCCAGGTAGACATATATGAACTGATCTATCATATCTCGCAGCACGTCATTGACGAGTGCCTGGAAGACCGCTGGGCTGTTGGAAAGGCCAAAAGGCATAACCAAATATTCAAAGTGCCCTCTGGGGGTGTTAAAAGCGGTCTTCCACTCATCCCCCTCCCTGATGCGGACCAAATGATAAGCATTACGTAAATCCAATTTTGTGAAGATGGACGCTCCCTGCAACCTCTCGAAGGCTGAAGACATCAACGGCAAAGGATAGGTATTCTTTACCGTGATGTTGTTCAACCCCCGGTAGTCAATACAAGGTCGCAGGGATCCGTCCTTCTTCCCCACAAAAAAGAACCCCGCCCCCGCTGGTGAAGAGGAAGGACGGATGAACCCCGTTGCTAGAGAATCAGAAATATATTTCTCCATAGCCTCCCTCTCAGGTGTCGAGAGTGAATATAACTTGCCTTTAGGCGGAGCCGTACCTGGTAATAAGTCTATAGCACAGTCATAGGGACGATGTGGAGGAAGAGAAGCAGCCCGAGACTTACTGAACACCTCCTTCAGGTCCAGGTACTCCGCGGGCACGTTAGACAGATCCATTGCCTCCTCCTGGAACACAGGGACAGAAACAGACGGACAAGCAGACACTAGACAAGACTCATGACATCGACTGCTCCACGCTGACACAGACTTGAGCTGCCAGTCCACTTTGGGGTTGTGACGGGTGAGCCAGGGGTGACCAAGTACTATGGGTGCAAGGGGAGTGTCCAGGATGTAGAATGAGATGGTCTCAGTGTGGTTGCCTGATGTGATGAGGGTGATGTCTTCAGTAGCAAAAGTGATGGTAGGAAGTTCCTGTCCGTTGAGTGCATGTACAGCGATCTGATGTGTGAGGGGTTTGAGGGGAATCTGAAACTGACGTGCAAATGAATGGTCCATAAAATTACCTTCAGCCCCGGAGTCCAAGAGTGCTCGACAATCGTGAATGCGTGCTGACCATCTCAGTCTTACCGGAAGGAGGGTAGATGTTGATGATGATGAAAGTCCAAGATGATGCAGGCTGTGGCGCAGGGACTTCGATGGCCAGACGCGGTGAAGACAGAAGTGCAGGGTGCTCTGAAGTGCCGACAAAATCCTGACATCAAACGAATCCACAAGACGGAGACCGGAACACAGGAACTCAGGACGGAGACGATGAACAGAACGGGAACGGGATCAGACACAACACAAGGACTTCATACAACGATCTGACAGGGGAGATGAGAAAGTAGTGAGTTTATATATTGTGATGAGATGGGCTGCAGCTGATGATGAGTGATTGCAGCTGGATCGCTGATCAGTGATAACAAGCCGGACACACCCACTCATGCGCTCACACACATGTAAACAAACAAAGCACGAGACGAGAGAGAGACATTGGATCTATGAACCGTGACAGATTTATTACACATCCAGAAGAATACATTTGAGTCGTTAGGCTCTGGTATATTATGGAGCATAATAGGAATAAAGTTGTGACAAAAAAATTATCAGGGAGGAAAAATCTGAGGGGGCACGTGCCCCCTCACTTTGAATGGGCATGACGCCACTGCTGAGGACAAAAAAACATTATGAATATGTGATCGCTCTAAACGTTCCCTTGTGGAGATCTCCATGCAAAGTTCTGCTTCCAAGTACATTACAGGTAAAAGAAAAAGTAAAAGAAAGCAGGGGTTCCAAGGACACATGCTGAAGCTTCACTGTGATATGTAGCCCATAAGTAAATATTGCCTTAATCCCTTGGCAGCCAATTATAAAGGGGATTAATTTTCTTTTCAATTTTGCAACAAAGCCCTGAGTAGTGTAATTTTCTAGGATGTTATGAGTCATTATCGATGCTTTCCAATCTAGTTATTCCCATAGAAAGGGGGTTGATTCATGCCAAATGCGTCTGTATGTGAGGGTATGGAGGGTATGAGAAGGCCGTATATTTTATTCCCCGAGTCTCAGAGAGACTCAGCATCTCTGTATTTAGTCACGTTTATGCTGGCTCTGTACCTCCTGGCCCAGCTTGTCTGTGCTAATGTGCTCAATGAATGTTTAATTGAGAGGAATGATAGTAAGCTGCTTTTGTGAGGGTCCTTGACATGGCAAGACAAAAGTCTTTACAGGACTCAGCAGAGCTTATCCAGTCTGTTACTGAAGTGACATACGCTGACCTGGTGGATTGGTGAATTTTAAGGTAATTTCATGATCTGCCCTCTCTCTTCTTTCTGTTGTTTCCTGTCTCAAAAAGTCAAGGATCACATTTTTGAAAAATCCAGAGGATCACAATGGATTCCAATTGAAATTGAAGTTAGCATGTTGCTAAGCTAATCTGCATGTCGTGTACTCTTTCGGTTCAAGCCTCTACTCATTTCAACTGAGAACGAAATCTCAACTGCCATTTATGAGCACCATTTTAACATTTATCATACCATGATGTGAAAGCTTCATCAAACCACCCAGGCATTGTCTTGAAAAGGTTGTTCCTCAAAACTCTTCTCAGGGAACAAGAGTGAGACTTGTGCTAGAATCAGACAACAACCATCTCTTTGAAGGACCTTCAGAGCTCAGTAGCTGTGAATATGGCAGCACTCAACCATATCAAGAACTCAGCACAACACTATGGGAAAGTGTCACAAAGGTACGAAGAGCTGTGAAAACACATCTGGAGTTTGCTAAAGGGCACAATTGTGGCCCATGCAGTTGTGATGTGGGAAATTACTTTGTGGAAAGATTAAATCAAGATGTTATCGAGAAGCTGTGTGTGAAGCTAACAAAGCTAACACTACATACCTCAAAATCACTATTGCTCCATGTTGTCACAAAAGAACACCATGTGAGGGCAATGAGGCTATAATGATAGAAATATTAAATAGTGTATTTTAGACAAAATATTTACTATAATAAAATATGTGACAACTAGCCCCAGTCTCACCTGAAGTATCGTGCTACTAGTAACACTTTATTTCGATGGTCCACTTTTCTACTTACTAGAAGTAACTTTGCAACTACATGTCAACAACCAGTTATTAGAGTATCAGTAGACTGCCTTATTATCAGCTAATACTTTATTTTGATGCTCCCCCAACAGACATTCTACTGACTATAAGTAGGGTGAATTCAGGTTGATTGGGACACTTTTTGCCATTGTATCTTTACAGCTACATGTCAACTTATTCTACTAACCTGAACTAAGACCTAACCTAACCTAACAGTCTACTAATACTCTAATGAGAGTTAGTTGAAATGTAGTTGCATAGTTACTTACAGTTATTAGAGTATCTAAAGTGGACCATCAAGCTGTTTTTATTTTATTTATTTATTTTTTATCAGAGGAGTAGATTGATAAAGCAAGAAGAATAGATATTATGAATAAAGAATAAAAATATTATGGAGAATCCAATTCAGTCTGAGGAACAGTAGCCACATAAGGCACAACAATACAAAATATTCAGATGTGGGACTGAGTACATAAACATATAAAAATATGTATTTTTAGGTATTTTAGATCAGTATAAAAACAGAAAAATCCCTGAAAGTTTAAGATTTCGTACTTGGGAAAATGTATACAGTTAGTCTAGTTGACGGTGTGTATACCTCAAATCTGTCTCTGCTACTTTTATGTTTTTTATCTCTGTAATGCTGTGAGGTTTTGCTCAGGCTTCCAGGGATGCGTATTTCACCAACCAAAACAGCCTTCTAAAACCGGTGATATCTCAGTATTCATTGCCCCCCTTGCAGAGCGAGAAGGACTTTGTTATGCATTATTCATTTTTTCCGCTTTTGTTTCTTCCGTTCCTTCACCTTTTTATATTTCTTTGCCTTTTGTACATCGTCTCCTAGTTTGTTTTCCTCCTGGCTTGGCACACATGAAAAATAAAGCCCCCGAGGCGGGAAATGTTGAGCAAGACATCTCCCTCACCTGAGATATTCAGAAAAGCAATACTCTGTGTGAGGGGAAAGCATGATATTAAGAGTGAAGCCAATTTGGCCCTTAACTGAAGCAAATCTGACATCACCTCAGGGAGCAGACAATTATGTAAAAGTGCCAAATAACGATTTTTTTGTTTCCATCAAACTCTCTTTTTATAATCACGTTATTATTTAGTACGCACTGATTCGCAGAAGAATCTCATTCGTGTTTTGCTCAAGTTCACTGCTCAGGCAACATCTGTAATGTGCTCCAGCTGATCTTTGTAATTCTTTGTTTGTTTGTAGACATTGATGAAGATTTGTAGTTTGTTTGCAAAAGAAACTAGGTTTATAAATAGCTAAACCCTTACGCACTATTTATCAAGTGAAATGGGCAGGCTGTAATACGGAAAGAAAGGACCAATTTAAATGTTTCTCTGCCAGTCGTCGGGATGGGAAACATTAGGGATGTAAAGATTTTGGTTCAGATTCTGAAAGCACATAAGGTTCCAGGTCTTTAACGATTCCATTAATGATTCCATTAATGATTCCATTAATAACAAATAGGCCTACTAACAAAATAATTTATTTTACAACAAAACTCTGGTGTTCCTCATTTATGGGTTACACTCTCCTTGTCTCTCTCTCTCTCTCTCTCTCTCTCTCTCTCTCTCTTTAAATTCAGTGTAATATATTTTTGTTCAATGATACCTTTTATTTAATATTTTTTATTTTGAGGGAATTTGATTGTACTAAGTAATATTTATGCAATAATTATGATCCTTTTGTTTATTGAATATTTTATTTATATGCTTTTTTTGCATCATAGCTTATTTGTATATTATAACCCCCAAAAAAGTCTCATTCATTTCCAAGGCCGTCATTTTAGAGGACCTTTTTTGTTTTTAGGGTCGTTTAACCTTCTCAAATCAAGTCCACTATTTTGTGTGTGTGTGTGTGTGTTTTCTTGTATATATGGTTATACAAAATGGCTTAAAAAACATACCAAATGGTGCTTTTTGAAATTCTAAAAATGCCAAAAGTTTTCTGTGTGTGTGTGTGTGTGTGTATGTGTGTGTGTGTTTCCGATGCATATCATTCCGAAGTAAAAAGAAAAAAATTCTAAACATAAAATGTTTCAGTCAAAAGACACCGAAGAGCACCAGAGGGTTAACTGCATAACCAGTCCGTAATTAAACTGATAAAGTCTCATTGTGTACATGGAAATAACAGGTCATTAACTGATTTACAGTGTTATTGATTTAATGTTAATATACCTACTTTAACTATACCAAAATCTGCCTTTTTACATTAAAATGTACCAATAACCACCACATTAAAAACAAAACACCATAATGGTAAAACACACTACACTAAAATAATGCAATAACAATTAAATAAATAACATAAAATGTAACACAAAACACGCGAATCTACATTTCTGATAACAAAAAAGAAGAAACAAAATTATTTAATCATAATGTGATATGTAACGCAGGGACTTCTGGGAATGTTCTTTAACCGTATGGTAATAGTTTTTACTTGCAAAAGCCATATATTTGACAGTATTTTACAGTAAAATTTCATTTGTGATTTACAGTTGATCACTATATGTGGTAAGAAAACCAATTAACGTGTTTTATTGTAGCATTTTTACAGTATTTTTCTGTAAAAACTACAACTTGTTTTACAGTGCAGACTCATTCAAACCAATGAGTTTGAGACTTTTGAGTGATTCATTAAAAGAGCCTGCTTAAAAGAGTCATTAGTTCAGAGTTTGTCTCGAGGTGAGGAAAATAAGTACTGATGATGTTCAAGATTTCTTTTTAAAGTCATATTTATGTGCTTTTTCCAATTATATAAGATTCGACTCATAATACTGTTTTTATGCAAATGGAAACTATGAATATTATTTTTGTTATTGCCTACTATTTGAGTGCAATGTTCCATCCATATTAATGCAGATCTTCAAGAACCATTAATGGTACAGAACCTCATAAAAAAATATTGCATAATGTGAACATAATGTGCAAACATAATGTGGAAAAACTTTAGGCACATTAGATGCTAAATTAGGTATTTGTATATAGCTTTGAACCATCAGATAAAAATAATGGAAACGAATTTTTGGTTCAAACTGGTTTGAAATACTGTTCATTCAGGCTGTGTGTGCGTGTGTTTGTAATGTATATATATATATATTTACATATCCTGAATGAACAGCATTTCAAACCAATTTGATACTGGCACTCAATAATTCACATTGCAGTGATGAATTAATTCATAATTGATCACTGAAATTAAATGATAAAATTATTACACAGGGGACACAGTTCGTCATTCATCCGAAGATGTGCAGGTGGAAACATCCTCAGTATTAAGTTTATTTATAAAATTATTACTCTACACCTAACATTTACTCCACCACAGGTTTCTGAGGATGCAGCACAAGAAGAGATTATCTTATTTTACCACAAATGATTCTGACTGCAGCTATTGAAAGGGCAAAATTGTGTACTCTGTTAAGCACAGCATTGCACACATATCAACTGTTTCCAGGGACTATTTCAAATAAGCAGCTTGCTTAGGCCTTTTATCACACTGCCCTGCAAAAACCCATTTTTTAAATTATTGCTTGAAAAAAATTACAAAGCTTCTCTTTAGGTGCCTTGCAGAGCTGCCAGAGAAAGAGCCTGTTCACAGGGCTCTGATGCTGAAAGTAGGGGACTTTCAGCTCATTCTGGTTGGCAGAAAATGGCAGAGATTATATCTTTTCCCTGAGAAGCAGTGTGAAGTGAGTGCATGACTTGGCTATTTGTGGGATAGAAATGAATGCTATAACGGATTTTGGGGAAATAAAGGACTTTGGGAATGGGCTAGCCAAAGGCGAGATCTATTGACTGAGGCTCTTTTTGAGTTAGAGCACTTCACACGCAACAGAGCACTCACAAACGCCGTCTGATAATGTCAAACAGGCGGCTTTGCATTTGAAGATTTCTAAAAGTGATTAACTCTTAAAGCTGATGGAGTTTAAGAATTCCCTCATTTTTATCTGCTGGTTCAAAGCTGAGAACTTCCTAAAAGGACCATGCGTTACTATTAATGAATTATACAAAGTTTTGTATATTTTAAGCGAAGATGGGTTGACATTTTTTCAGTCTGAACTATAAGGTTTAGCTGCTGGTAGATCTAACTGCCAAGTTCTCGATTTTCCTTCTCTCCATTGAAAGCCAATTAAAAGTAGCTATACGTGTACACTGTAGCCAAGTAATATATTTATTGAAAGTATTTCACTATATTATAGTTATATGTCAAATTTTGACGTGTTTTGTAAATTTGATTTAATTTGTTTGTAGTATAAACGATATGTTTATTTAACATTATAAAATAAAATATAAATTATACAAAATATAATTCCTCGACCTTTATTGGCAGATTGAGTATTCCAGACATGGCAATCTGTAGCCCACATTATTGGTGTGGATTTTCAGACCCTTGATACTCGCTGGCTGCCCGTTACATATTTACACCAGAAGGTGCCAACAATTGACTGTCTTTATATGCGAGTCCTTTGAATCATTCATTCATCCGATTTGTTTGAAAACACTGATTTGTCTATATGAATGAGTCGTTTAATCATTCACCTAACTGATTCATTCAAAAACACTGATACATTCAGAGATGTCAATAGATTCTGCTTTGGCATTATTTAGAACTTCATTGTTTGAGGAAAAAATAGACAAAGTAACTGTCAATATTGTGTCTCAAATGGTGTATAATAACTACAAGAATAACAAAATGTTATTGTACTGTTGTAAAAAAATCTGTTACAAGTTTTTGCTTGCGTGATTGCTTAAAATATTTTTCCTTGTCTGCTGCCTTTGATGTCACTACAAATGGTTAATTTCTTCTGCACGTTTAGAAGGGACAGGAAAACGTATTTAAAAAATGTGACTGGGGCAAATATCTCATTTATCATTCTTTCCACTTGAAGGCAATTTAAAAGCTTATCAAATACTGTCAATCACAAGCATAAAGAGTAAACTGCATTTACTCCGTACAGCTGCATTCCAATTATGTCTTTTACTTGTTTATATTGCCCTGCGTTCTCACAAATTTTCAATATTTCCTTTAACTGCCCTTAAAGAGGCAGTTAGCATAATCAGCATCAGTTTCCCATGGTATCTGATGACCTTGAAACACTTCAGTGTTCTCCTCCTGTGCAAACAAGAACTATGCATATCAGGCATGCCAAGCATTAAAGCTGGAAAAAAAAGTTATTCACACAGCAACATAAGTGGAACAGACACACGCTAGACCTTGTTTTCGTTTTGTTATATTGCAACAGTTTTGCTCCAGACATAAAATATTGCATTGAACATGAAAATAAAATTTTGGCTGTATCTGCTGAATGCTTCTCTTGCATCCTTATTTGATCTAATCAGCCGTGCAAGTCAGATATGACTCCATGCACTTTCAGCTCTCAGAAAGGCACATTATTTCTCCACAGCTGTGGCTCCCTGGCACGCAGGACATGAAGCGTTAGCCTCTGATGCCTGCCGTTAAAAAGCCACCAACCCTAGTTCTCATGCAACCGCTTCAAAAGAGAGAGTTATTTTCTCCCACCAACAAATGGTCCCTCTTTATCTTTTTTTTTTTCATTTCTCAGATGGAATAATCTTCAAAGTTTTGTGATGAGAGAAATCTGACATTCAGATAATGGAAAATACAGCCTCAGGATTTGGACATGAGTGGAGTGATTTAAAGGCACTGGGCAAATGAGCTGTGATTGCTTTTGTTAGCACTGTACTGTGTTGCATACATTTAAAATGTTTAATTTTTTTCTTTATTTTTTATAAAATACCTCATACAAAATCATTAAGTGCGTTTTAAACTGGTCTTGCTGTATGTTTTTGCTTCACTAAAATGTATAAGCTCATAAGAGTGAAACCGAACGTCATGAAAATAATTTATTTACTGTATTTTTTTGTTTCCTAAATCCCTGTGCCAGATCCTTTCCCCCCCCCCACCCCCCCAAGTTTCCAAGTAGTTAGCTATATTTTATTAGTAGCTTGTACACTGTAAAAATGAATACGCTATATCTACTCAATAAAATTGTGGCAACAGATTACAAGCAATATTATTAATTAAATTTAACAAATTAGAATTGAGCAATAATTAATCAAATCAATTCCTTAAAAGTTAACCATTTAAAATGAGTAAAATGTACCCAAACATTTTTTTAAACAAAAATATCTGAATTACAGACAGAAGTCAAAGATGAATTAAGAACTTTCTTTTTTATTGCCAACATTGAAGACACCTGATGTTAACAAGCAGAATCACTGAAGCAGAAAACCGTAATTTTAAGTCACCATTATGGTGATTTGTGTTTGTTTTAGTTGGGCTCTTGACCCTTAAATCATTAACTTTAGATTTTGTTTGGCTGCTGTACCTGAGTTATAACAGCCAGATAAACAAAAAGAAAAGGTGATCCGATGGTATTGGTTGTGTTTTAACATTATCATTATTTCACAATCATTTGACCTGAATCATTGAACTCATATAGAGCACAATTTCTGAATTAGGTTTACTTTATTAATTGGATTATTAATTAGCTCGATTGCAGTTTAAAGGGATAGTTCATTCAAAAATTTAAATTCTTTCATTAATTACTCACCCTCATGTCGTTCCAAACGAGTACGATTTTCGGTTTCACTTTATTTTGATGGTCCCTTTAACACATTCTGTTGACTATAAGTAACCATAGGCGTAGGAAACATTGTATATGGGTGGGACAAGACCCACCCACTTTTTAAGACCAGTGATATTATACCCACTCACTTTTACCATCTCTAATTCAGCGCATTTGTCTGTTCGCTTTTCAGAGCGCCGTCAGTCAAATCCATTCCACTTGAGGAATTCCCTAATAAATTAAACTCCATTTCCCTGAATCGCTACATTATATTTCTCAACGAGCCGCAACTGACGAAAGTAACCGCCCGTTGTACCCTTCCAGTCAAATATTGCGTTGCAAAAATCAATAACAGCTTTAAGTTGTCATTGCTGGCAAATGACCATGGTATTAGCGGGATAATCCACGGAGAGCTGTGCATTAATGCACAACGTGAAGGCAAAGAACCGCCCGACGTGAAGTGGAGTTTAGTTTACTTGTTTAATTAAAAGGCACCAGAATACATGAAATGGTATTTACTCCAGTAACATTTTTCTGGGGGAGGACCCACCCACTTTTTTTTTTCTTCCGACGCCCATGTAAGTAACGTTCACCTACACGTAATGTCTGTTGGTGGACCATCACAATAAAGAGTTAGAAGATATTACTGTAAGCATACAATCTATTAATACTCTAATTAGTTTTACGATCTCTTTATGAACTTTTTGAAGCGTCAAAGTAGTTGCGGAACTGTCAAAAGAGGGACAGAAAGCTCTCAGATTTCATCAAAAATATCTTCATTTGTGTTCCGAAGATGAAACGAAAGTCTTATGGGTTTGGAATGGCAGAATTTTCTTTTTTGGGTGAACTATCCCTTTAACTGCCTTAAATTATGAGCTTGTTGCAGTTTCAATGTAGCTTATAAAATACAAGTGTGCACAAAATGAGAGTAATATTTCTATAAAGTGTATTTAGTACATTCAAGTTCAACCAAAGGACATCCATATTGGACTAATGTTAAAAGCAGACCTGAATACCACTTTTGTTAAAAATTTTGTTGGTCCCTTGAACACGTTGGATCCATTGGTGACTGGTGTTTTTGTCATTTTCTTTTCATTTCATTCGTTTAATCTGTCTGTGTGAATCACTATCACCAGCTCGTCAAGTTTGCTGGCTTTGATTGAGAACATTGAGAATCAGTGTTCCCACAATGCACTGCACTGTACGCAGGGGGAGTGTTGTTCAGAGCCTTTATTGTTCGCAAAGTCTGCCGTTAGCCATAACATAAAGAGCTCCCACAAGTATATCATATTTCCAGACAGGCCAAACAGACTGTGTTCAGTTGATAGTGATAAAGGATGAATAAAGCAGTAATGTGGGTGGCTCAGTTTAGACACGCACAGTGAAATTATCCAAGGCCAGCGTTTTTGTCCCCAAAGAACTGCAGTTTGCTGTTCAGCTATAGTCAAGGTAATAGCAATGGCTTTGACTTTGAAGTTTCAAGGAGGAAAAAAAAAAGCCTCTTCAGAAGTAATATGATAATTTGATGTAATAAGAATCTATATCACAGAAGATCATATGAGACATGTGCTTTGTAAGCCGTTAAGCTTTGCATGTTTACATCCTAGACAAATTAAAGTTGTGTGCTTAATTAGATTATTTGATTATTCATGCAATTTTAAAGCTGTCATGCCATATTAGGCCCACTGTGCGGAATAAACCCTGTTTTATGGAGAAACCACCCATGAACTTCCAGGAACATCCTAATGAAGCC
The DNA here is from genome assembly GCF_965113295.1 of Leuciscus leuciscus. Classification (NCBI taxonomy): domain Eukaryota; kingdom Metazoa; phylum Chordata; class Actinopteri; order Cypriniformes; family Leuciscidae; genus Leuciscus; species Leuciscus leuciscus. The sequence continues at coordinate 36,024,840 of NC_138730.1, read as the reverse complement.
AGTCTGATTAGTTCTGAGCAGGCAGTACATGATTTTAAATGGATTGTTCACCAAAACATCTGTCAAGATATACTCACCCTCATGTTGTTGAAACAATCCATGTGACTTTCTTTCTTCCATATAATGAAAGTGAATGAGGACTGTGGCTATCCAATATGGAATAAATACCCTTTATAAAAGCTATAAAAATGCACAGTATAATTTTTTTTTTAAGCCATACAATAGCTGTGTACACATCATATGTACAACTTTATGTTGTGATTTTCATGATGCTTTTTTGTCATTTTGGAGCTTGACAGCCTTAATCTCCATTCACTTTCACTATAACAAAAAAGCCTCCACCTCCACAGAAGAGTCGGAACAGCAACATCTTGGGTGAGCACTCTCTTAAAAATAAAGGTTTAAAAAGATAGGTTTTTTTTGCAGTGATGCCATAGAAGAACCATTTTGTGTTCCTTAAATAGTCTTGCAGTGATCCTTTTTTAAAATAACCATTTTGTTTTAAATATAAAAATAAGAATATTTTAATTAATAATCCAAAGAACCTTTTCCCACTATTAAGAATCTTTAGTGGAATGGAAAGGTTCAATGGATGTTAAAGGTTCTTGATGCAACCATAGATGCCAGTAAAATAACCTTTATTTGTATAAATAATGACAAAACTTAAATTTTGAGCTGAACTTGCCATTTAAGATGGAAATTACACAGCTCAGATGCCCTACAGAATGAATGTTGAGAGGCAATATCTTAGAATGTCAAAATTTCATAAGATCATTATCAAGATCATTCTGCTCAGGTTGATAAATGAGCATTTTTATCCACTGTGTTAGAGTTGCGTCCTACCCACAAAAGTTGACTATCATCCAGGAAGACTGGTTTATGTTTATATCGAACTAAATTAGATCAAAAATTTTGCTTGAGTCAGACTGGAGCTCTTCTGACATTGTCAGTGCCAGTAGGTCTGCCTTCCTTTATCTGAAATCTGTCCCTACGTTGGAGCCGGCGTGGAGGTCTGTTTCATTTTTTCGAAATAAGACTCCACATCGTTATATTTCATGGCATGAAATGAAGGTCTGGAAAAGACCTCTTTTTTTGAAGTGTAGACGGAGCTCAATCCACTTCCCGGACTATGTTCATCTGTATCAGTTACCCAGCCCCTATAGGGTCCATTGTTTGTGATCCACACAGCATCATTCAGCCAGCGACTTTTCAGTTGAGAGGCTCAATACTTGTTTATCTTGTTTTATCGGCCCATGCCCTGTCCTGGCCTGTTCGTGGGGACCTAGCGGAGCTCTCCACACCGCAGATAAAATCATTGGGATACTGATAGAATGAATTAGCAGCACAGTCGGGATTGATTTCTAAATGGCCGTATACAAGGCAGCGAAGTGCTGCTCTGCACATCCAGGGGAAACCGGATCCGGCACGGGTCACATTCAAACGCAGCTTTGTTGCGTTAGGTTTCACTTGGAATGTTCCCTCAAATCAATGATGGGGGCTTAATTACTGGGTACTACCAGAAACAATATTGGCGGAACGTCATATTAGGAGATTTAGTTTCGGGTCTGAAAGCCGGTACGAAAACTCGGAAGGTCACTTGTTTGTGCTCAGCCTCTCTTGGGGAAGCACCTTGCATGTACTGTCTTCAAACAAGACTTTCTTCATTTTGTCTTTCTCAATACTCAATTAATGTCAGAGCCCAATGGGTTGTTTACTCCACAGGTAATGCAGCTGGACGTGTTTAATTTAAGGGGTGTTTACAGTAAGTGTGGCATAGACTTTGATGAATGAAATTGTCTTGAAGATTAAAGAATGAATTAGTCTGTGAGTCTGACAGTGCTCTTCAGCTTTAAACAACTGTTCCCCTTTAATAAATTATTGAGTGTGGGATGAAAAATGTGAAGAGCAGGAAATTGCACAACGGAGCCATAGGGGAAATATGACAAGTCTCCACACGTCCAAAAAAAATGTCCACCATCTTGAAGGTTAATAAAATGCGTCATGGATTGGAGTCTTTGCTTGAACGATCTCCCCTGATATACAGACATGCTATTGGATTTGACAACACTCTCAGGAACAGCCCTCCAGCTAAAAGTTTGGCCATAAAACTGGCTAGTCCAGTCAAATCACAATGTAGTTTTATACACTAATATATAATCTCTATTTATGCCTCCATGCAATGTTTAACAGCTTTCAGACTAACCAAAAGTAAATCATTTTCAAGCACATTGCTTTGGGGCTTTGGGGAAGAGAGCTCACTAGTTTATGAGTTGGAATTTGAATTGATCTGACTACACTTCACATGTTGATTTGGAATTAATTGGAATTAAAGGATGTGGAATATATTGAATTACAATTGAAAGAAGTTCCACAGTCATGTGTATGTTATATCATTATGGGGAAATGTTTAATCTTATGGGGACATTTTTGGTCCCCATGAGGAAAACAGCTTATAAATCATACTAAATTATTGGTTTGAAGTTAACATTTAAAAAGGTTAAGATCCACTGACTTAATTTAAAATTCTTTAAATTTTGCTCTTGGCTAAACAGGATAGTTAATTAGAGAATAAGAAATGCATGCTTGCTTTTCCTACTGAAATATGTGCACAAAAGTGGCAAAACAGTTCAGCGATTTTACCCTTGCTATTTCAAAAAGGACGAAGGCTGTCACATGTCAGCAGTGGGTCCCATCATTCAGTTCTTCTGTCAATTGGGTCATGTAGCCTGTCCTATTAAACATTCCAGCACATCTGTGACAAAAGCTGAAGATCTGATACCTTAATAATTAGACATCGGCATTAATCATTAGAGCATCGATATGTGCTTGATGACTCAATGCAATAAGCAGACCCTTGTGGGAGAATGTGGTCGTATAAGGGTTGTAGGGCCGGTCGATTATCTCTGACCCGCCACATCGGTGCGGAAACCAATTAAGTGTGTAGCAGTGACTAAGGTCCTGAGAGACGCACTGAGGACTACATCAGCCATGTCAATCACTCGCTAGCAGGCAGACACATGATCGATTAAGAGCCCTCCCTGGGGTTACGGTCTTTTTTACTTAAGTGTAGTGTGACTGGAATATAAAGTGGATGTAGTGTGTGAAGAGTGGCACTTTACGAAAGTTACATCTGTCTAAACCGCAGCGCTAGTTTCATATGTGTGTGTGTGGGCTTTTCAGGCAGTGTGAGGCTGAGGACTTTTTTACACCTGGCTCCATTTAAGCGTTTGTTACAGAACATGATATCTTTTCTCCCTTAGTTTGGTTAATTTAGGCATATATGAACACAGCAATCACACTTGGATCCGCTCCAAAATAATTGTCCCGGCATCGCCTGAACGAGGTGGTCTCAGCCTGATTCGCTTGTGGTGAGAAAGCAAACCGACCAAACAATTCTTCATAATGGTTACTGCGTTACATAAAAAGCTGCAGTGTCTAATTCTGTTGGTGAACACATTACTTATTGCACTTGAAAACCAAAGAGCATCTCTTCATCTTAAAATGTCATTGCTCTTCTCCAAAACAAGATTTGCAAGAATGCTGTCCCGAAAAAGCCTTGATTCCCACAGACTATATATATATATATATATATATATATATATATATATATATATATATCAGTGGGGATTTCTTTAAGACTGCAAGGGAATTTCGGCTTCCCCTATAATGTAAAAAAAATAATGGTCAAATATGTACTATTGTGTTAACATTTTATTGACTAAAAATGCGTTAGAACAGGTTCATCTCAAAGACGAGTTCGTTCAGAATCAGTTACATATAGCAGGTCGGCTGACTTGATTTCCTTCTCATACATTCCCTTAGCGTCACAGTGCATTTCCCTGTTGAAGCCCAGCGTCCACTGACTTCAATGGGGCTTCTTTGAACAGTTTTTTTCAGTGCTACGAAACTAGACGGTCATTGGATAAATGCTGCGATTATGTCCCACTCAGGGACGCTCAGCGACTCTGTATATATTTTCAAGGCTTATATACACTTAAAAATAAAGGATCACTTCCCCAAGGATCCTTTCAGTGGACAGTTCTTAAAAACAAAAACAAAATTCTTTGTGCAAAGAACTTTTTATTAAACTAATGATTCTATTTCAACGGTAAATGTTCTTCATGTACCCATAGATGCCAATAAAGAACCTTTATTTTTGTGAGGATAGATTTGTATGCGTGTGTGTGTGTGTGTGTGTGTGTGTGTGTGTGTATGTGTGTGTGTGTGTGTGTGTGTGCAGTGATAGCTCGTCTGTGGAGCTACAGTAACTTATCAGTCCATAGCGGGATGCTAATCCATAAGCAGGCGCATTCTGACCAATGAGAAGACTGTACACACGTGACTTGCATAAACACATTTTGGTTATGAAATGTTGCCTTGTGAAAGTGAACAGAGCGAAGGAGAAAATGCAACACTAACAAATGAAATCCCTGTTTCTGAACAAAGGAATCGATCTACAGGTCTGAACGTGTGTGTATGTTCTGACAGTTAAAGGTATTTGAGGTTGTATTAGACTGTCTGAGGGCATGTGCATAAGGATATCTGCGTGTCTGAGAGAACAGAGATCCACCACCCACTGACTACCCTCTGGCGGGACACTGACTGATGAACCATAACTTAGATCTACACTGCTAGCGCATTCTTTGCTCTTTTACTGTTTAGTCTCCAATGCATAGCATTAAAACAATTACACTAAAAACACTTTTCAAAGCATGAATTATGATTGATGCTTGAATTATAAGTGTGTGAAAGTCAGGGCCTTTGTCATATATTAGTTCACATTTTTATCCAACGCTACCGCACGACCAATTCTTACGAATTCGTTCTATTTGGTTAAACCCCAGTGACGGTTAGGTTTAGGGGCGGGGTCAGGGGTAGGTTTCATTCGAATTGGGCAACTCGTAAAATATGTACGATTTAGCAAAAATCATACAAATTAGTACGAGTGAGGTCGTATGAATTTGTATGAATTAGCCACCTCGTAAAATGCGTTGTTTATCATAAAAAAAGTTTTTATCATATTGTTAAATCTTATAGTAAATGGGTCTTTTACAACATTTTGTCCCCTTTAAATTTTTGTGACCGCTCTAGTGTAAGTGAGAGATGAGAAGAAATCTTATTTTTTTGCCTTTCCATTTGTTTACAAGAATTATAGAAAACAGGCCATGAGCAAATTCAGTCTGACAGCAAATTACTGGGACAATTTGTCAGTCATGCTGAAATTCTTACTCATTATATCTGTAATAGAGGGCTCTTATTTGTCAGTATCTGTGTAATATAATGGATTGTGACAAAGTATGGGTGTGTAACAACAGCAAGTTGCTGTTAGCGATTACTGTAATGCAAATTAGCAAATTCCAATTATCGACTTTAAGATCTATGAAATAAGCAAGAGTAAAAAGTCAGCTTGTCAAGAACAATAATTAAATTGTGCACAATTTTCTGCACTTACATCAAAGTCACTCTTATTCAAAACACCTTTTTATTAAAATCAGTCATTTTTAAGCACCAATCTTACTGGGTCAGTGAATCATTTCAAAGTAATTAGAAATTCAGTTTGATTCTGGTAAGTTTCTCTCTCTCTCTCTCTCTCTCTCTCTCTCTCTCTCTCTCTCTCTCTCTCTCTCTCTCTCTCTCTCTCTCTCTCTCTCTCTCTCTCTCTCTCTCTCTCTCTCTCTCTCTCTCTCTCTCCTCTCTCTCTCTCTCTCTCTCTCTCTCTCTCTCTCTCTCTCTCTCTCTCTCTCTCTTTCTTTCTGCGTTCCCTGACTGATGTTTTTTAATTGAAACAGTCTGTAGTCTGTTCCTAATTTCAGATCTTGTTAATACAATTAATAATGTATAGATATTCTAATTAAAATTTGCCTGCACCATTTTACAGTGTAAACACAATTGATCTTCTGTTAATTAAGTTTTAAACATCATTGATGGAATTCAGAATTAGTTGTGAATCTAAGACGGTTATCGGTGCCTCCCACAGCAGTTCGATACATAAAATGGTGCACTGATTAAGACACATTAAAACAACGCTCACCCTTTCCATCAGATAGAAAACTGTTTATTCAAGTGCAATATAAGCCCACTGCCACTTCAGCTGTTTTGTGAAGAGCTTAGACAACCATGATTACAGCAATGAGACTAAATTCCATAATAAAACAGGACTGCAGTACAATGACAGTGATGCAGGTGTAATACTGAGAAAAATATCAGTTGTTGACTACAGTTGAATTCATCCTGTGTTCTGGGAGAATGGATTTTCATTGAGATCTCTAAATTAGGCATTCAACGAATCCCAGTTGCTTCTGCAGTGCAATACAATATATATATATATATATATATATATATATATATATATATATATATACACTGTATATATTGTTTAATTGCGTTTTACTTGGTATTTCTTCATTAGTTGATTGCTTAATTATAAGGATATGGGGCCCTATTTTAACGATCTGAAACGCAAGTAACTTTGTGGGCGGGTCTTGGGCGCTGTTGCTATTATACCGGCGGGATAAATGACTCTTGCGCCCGACGCAAATCTAAAATGGGTTGGTCTGAAGTAGCTTCATTATTCATAGGTGTGGTTTGGGCGTAACGTGAAATAAACCAATCAGAGCGACATCTCACATTCCCTTTAAGAGCAGGCACGCTTGTTCCATGGCGGATTTGCTATTATAACGGTGGATTTGCAGGCGCACGCCAGGAGCGGTTCACAGCCGTGGAGAGCAACGTTCTCGTCATGGCCGGAAAAGACAGAGAAGTTACATTGGGGATGGGAGAAACCCACCCAAATTAGCTTCGGTTAAACAGGCGTATAATAATTTGGGTAAATGTGTAAGCTAGATTTATGCCTATTTTTTCACATCTTCATGGACACAACAATGATTTCCCTCGTGTGTTAATATTTTCCCCCGTAATAATGTATGGTTTTATAAAAATGAGAACTGCTGTGTCTGTGTGTAGATATTAAGATATTAAGATAAGCAAAGTGTATGCGTGTTGTGCACACGCTACATTGGTTATGGCCAAGCATGCGCCCTTAAAATAGTATATGAATATCATGCGCAACGCGCCACTGACTTTAGACTAGGTTTTTCCTGGTCAGTGGCAGAATTGTTTTCTAAACCTGCAAAATAGCACCAGGGAACGTTTGCGCCGGAACACGCCTCCTCTTTGCGCTGAACCGCCCCCGGGAGCGCAAGTTCATTTCCTAACTTACCGACGTGCGTCTGTGGAGGGAAAGGGCCGCTGTGCGCGGGTGCAAAATAGGAATGATATATGTGTCGGTGTACAAAGTCAATTGCGCTGGGTGCAAGATAGGGCCCATATTCTTTGAAATCAAGTCTTAATATTCTTATTAAGAATGCTTAGATATTTAAACTGGAAAACAAGACAAAATACTGATTAAAACTGATTAAGAGAAATATTTTAGATTTTTTTTATTTAACGTACAGTATGTTTGGTACCATATCACTGCGTGCAGTCTGTAAGCAATACACGACAGAATGACCTCATCTCAGACATGCACTTTCCTCTCACCCCGTACACACACATAAATAAAGCTAAAGCCCAAACCAGAGCCTTGGCGATAACTGGACCTGAGAAGTTTAAAGGAGTTTAAAGGTAAACAGGAAGTTTTACTGTGCTGCCAGGCTTCACCCAGAGAGATTATAGATTGAGATCCACCCCCAGCACTGCCTCGACTCCAGATGCCCCTGTGACCCCTTTAAAACCTTCTCTGGCTGCCAAGGCCCAGTGGCACTCTGAGCTCGGGCCACGGGGTTCCTCTAGCTGAGAGGGCACCATCTGTCCAGCCCTGTTTGGTATTCGTTCAGGAGCCGCTGCGACACGGCCCCTTCTCATCCAGTCACTTGTTGTGATGGCAGCTCTTCCACCCTGTCTGTGGTGTGAAATGCTTGTGCTGTGGCCAGACCCAATGTTGTGAAAAGGTCAATTGGCTGTCTGAATGCTGAAGACAGTCTCTTGTGTGTTCCTTTAGCTCTTTCTTTCTCTCTGTCTCTTTTTCTCATTAGTGCTCTGTGATTTTTTGCTATTTATATGCTTTTTTGAAACCCAAAATGTCTGATTAGTGAAAAGAGCAGCTTAGGTTAGCTATCGTAAGTTGTTTAACTTTGAATCGTTAAAAACTTGAAATTTCATTTGAATAGTTTGCTCAAAATGGAACATTTTGTTTTCTCAACCTCATGTCATTCGAAACCTGCATGATGTTCTTCTTTCGAATAAAATAGAAGAATTTCATCTTTTACATTTATGCAAAATCACAGAGCACCAAGAATTACTTAAAGGTGCAGTAAGCTTTTTTTTGAGAGAGTGGAAAGCTGATCGGACCGAGCACCACAACCCACTCATAGCCAATCAGCAGTAGTGGGCGTGTCCACTCATGATGCGGGAGGAGAGAGAGAGCGAGCAAGAGGGAGAATTGAAGAAAGACTGTAGAAAGAGAGATGGCTGAGAGACATTACAAAAAAGAAAAGATCAGAGAAATATCCCTGTAAAAAGAAGGTTATGATCAGGCAATTAGCTTTACGACCCACGTTCATATTAGAAAAGCTTTACAACGATGGAGAGACCGAAGTGGGAAGGCCTGACAACCGCTTACTAGCGGTGTAACGACACGTATTCGTATTGAACCGTTCGGTACGAGGCTTTCGGTTCGGTGTTCGGTACGCATTTTCAAACCGAACAGTTCGTTGGACCATTTTTCCTGCCGACCAAAATTTCATTATTTCAAATGTAGGCGGGTCACGCGTGGCAAGCGCGCTCATACAGTAAGAGACGCCGGCGCAACCACAACATTGTCCAACATCAAATGGCAAACGTAATGTAAGCGGAACGAAACTGAGCTACTCGTTATTGTGTGGTTGACGGACCGTTTATCAGTTTGGACCAAAGCAGCGCGAGCCGATCTTGATCAAGCGACACTGTTACTACACAGCGCTAAGAGATCCAGTAAAGAAATCATTTGAATTCGCCACTTAAGTAATAACATTGCTGCCCGATCTAGAGAGAAACATTCAAATTTCTCCGTTATTAACGGATCAAACAGCGCGTCGAAACCAGGAAGAAACATTGTGCCATGAATGAACTATCCAGTGTCCACAGATCTGCAACATTTACCATGGATTTACTGTAGTAGCTAACTGCAACCATGGAAGTTTGGCAGGAATAGTAGGCTATAATGCTTTCAAGTAACATTATGTCGGTTTTATTTTGACATTATGAATAAAATTGCTGCCCTCAAATGTTAATCTGAACTAAAATAGACCTTTGTTTATAACTACTACAATATTAGGTTACATTTAATTTTTTCCAAGGAGCTGTTTTGTTTTATATGCTCCTAAGAAGAGTCTATTTTGCTCCATCATTGCTCAAAGTAAAAAAATAAATAAATCATACTTTACTATGTTATTTTTAATTTTTAACAAAATGTAAAAACAAGTGTATCGTATTGAACCGAACCGTGAATTTTGTGAACCGTTACACCCCTATCGCTTACTGTAACCTAAACCAATTAAATGCATTGATCTTTGGTTTAAAACAACATCAGATCATTAGCTTGGTTCAGCCTGTCTGTCTATTTATGCATCAAATTATCAGGTGAAATAATAAAAGTATTTAGATCCCTTGAGACTGAAAGACAGCCTTCTGGCGTTGACTAGTTTTTTATTGAAATATGAAACACATTTATAGACTACACAGCAGTCTAGCAACAAAACACCATCATTTTGTTCCTAAATAATGCAATAATGACTTGCATTTCTAAAAGTATCAGCACAGAAGCTGATACTTTTAGAAATGCAAGTCATTATTGCATTATTTAGGAACAAAATGATGGTGTTTTGTTATTATGGCCAGGATTTGCACCGCTAGTCCCCCCCCTACCCCATCTAACTGTGCACAATACAAAAAATACTAAAGCATTGCATGTCAAACAAAGGACTGATGATGTTTTTATGAACATAATATATAGTTGGGAGATAGTCTGTGTTGTTAGAGATAGTCACAGTCTCTCTGTAGTGTCTGTTTGAGTGACACCAAAAGGTTCACTGTCGTCACTTACAAATCAAAGCAGTACGCCATGTACACAGCTAAAGAAAGTTTGATGGAAGTATGGGATGAATGGATGAAAATGCTTCTCCTCCCTCACCAAGGCCTGGGAGTGAGCAAAATGGTCTGACAAGCGAGCTAGTGTCTGTGTCAGAGAGTTTCTGGCCAGCTGACGTTCTAACTGTCACTTCAGGCTAGTGCCAGGTTGTTATTACATGCATGTAGCCTACCGTACATGTCCAATAAACGTAAGATGTAATAACAACATGGCATGTATTTTTATGTCTTGCAAACATAAACATTTGGTTTGCTGTGTGTGAAGTATTGAACATTGCTGTTGTAAATTCAGCTGAATATAGAAACTGTAAGTTTATTTTCTTTAATTTATGCGAAATTGCAATAATTACTTGTGATAGAGATAGAGCAAGAAAGAAAAAGGAGAGAGAAAGAACACAGCTCAACAACACAAATGCAAGTATTGCAGGTCGTAACGTAACAGTAAGAAAGCAAAGCTTTTTTAATTATAGCAACACAAGATAATTGTTAAGTCCAACAGCAGTAAAAGGTCATGAGGAGAAAGTCCAGTAAATAATCGTCTTTCAGTCTTGCTGTCTTACTCTCTCACTTTGCTGTTATAACCTTGAGGTGTATAACCAGTGCAGTTAGCTCTATGCGTTACCGCTGTGAGTCGAATGAACTAATAGAGGGCACATTGACAGTTTTAATATATTTTTAGCCCTTAGTTTCATGCTGGGCTTCAATTAGTGGCCAAACTATGAGGCGCGGTGGCTCTTGGCTGGGCGCAGCCACCGAAAAGAATAAAAAAATGACCTGATATAACCCTCTTAATTTGAATGACGATTAACATTTCATTCTTTTCCCCCCCTTTAATTGTCCTCCCATAAGGGGGTTAATTGAGATTTACACCAGGGGACATGTACCTTTCTCTCTGAAAAGGTTTCGCAAATCAAATAAATCGGAGAATGAACATATTGATGTGAAACTGTAAAAAATAACACATTTTTGAGTCTGTATCATTGGATTTCACGGATGGATTTTTTTTTTTTGTGTGAAATTGATCTGTAAAACAGAAATGAATAAATACGAAAAAGTTGAATATATAATATAATATAATATAATATAATATTATATAATATAATATAATATAAGCCTCCAAAAATCAGGCACTTCTAAAACATCTATAATATAAGGAAATTCTGAAATAATTATTCTACGAGAAAGATGATGTAGTTACAACATCTTCCAGCAGGGGCTAACTGGGCCATGCTAACCTATCCTGCACTGAGTTCAAGCAGTAAACCTCCCCACCAGCAGGAGGCGCTACCACAAGATACACACTAATATGAAAAAACTGACAAAACATTTGAAAGCATTGATAGAGGAAAAAACAAGCACGTTCAGCTAAAGATAATCCGAGTTTACACATGTCCAGCGCTTTCAAGCCTCTACTGAATTAAGTGGAATTTATGTTAAGTCTTTGTAAGTAGATTTCCAAGATTATGTCTTTTTATTAAGTCCTGTGTCTAATCTATGGTCTGTTTCAGCAAAGACAGTCTGCAAATACTATATTTTTTGAAACCTCATTATGTTTTGCTATGGCAGCTTTCTTTATTTTGATCTGTTGCCATTTTCTTTGAATGGCAAAATGTACTGTAGGCTAAAAGTGTTGTTAAATGCAAATACTCAGATGAAAAAAAATCTTCATGTCTTAAAGAAATTATGGTAAACACTGATAATCTTGTACCTTTATCCTTTTTCTGATTTTCTTTTGTCTTGAACTGTGCTATCAGTGGGTGCAGTTAATTCAGTTAATTTCTTAGTCTTTAAATCATGTATTTTTTTTAACTAACCATGTTTGATTTCTTCACCTATACTAACACATTCACTGTGCTAGGATGTTAAAATAACTCATCCAGACTCTACAGTTAGAGTCCAGCAGGGACATGGTTATTTATATCCGTTCCTTTCCCCGTTACAGAAATTCAGTGTGGCAGTGATATGAGGCAGGTCCACTCACACTTCACGAACAGCTTGAAGGGTCATCGTCTCGTCCCCATAGCTTCTATCTTCCTCTTGATTAATAAACCTGATTGTGCTGGAGTGTGCTACAGTAATCAGCAATGACACACTGAAAACCATGAGACACTCCAGGCACTGACTCACCCATTTTGACTTCATTCATCTCTCTCTTTTAAATCTGCCCAGAGCCTCCCATGCAGCTCCTGGGTACTTCTTGTACAGATTTGCTTCCTGGACGGCTGTGCCTTTGAGAGGTTAGTGAGAAGATTTGGCCCTTTTATACAGAATTGTGCAAAAGTATTTTCACCCCCCCAAATGGGTTTAAGCTAGTTTCTTAATAAAGATACTATTTGTATATTTTGCTGTAGTGTGGAAATTAGGTTAGGTTTGGCTGGTTAGCTTTGACAGTTAGTCCCTATTGGTAGAACTAGTATTTGCCTGCTGTTAGCATATTTCTCCATTGACAGTCATTTAAAAGTATATATCATATATGCAGCATATATCATAATATTATGATGCCCATTTAAATTACAATGCCCATTTCTTTCATAAAAAAACTTGAAATGTATTGCGTAGCATATCCCTATGTTACGAATTGATTCCTATGCTGCTGCATACACTCTTGTTCTTTGCGCAAAAAAAAAAGAAAAGAAAAGTTTTTTATTAAGAATTTATCTTTTCAGGTGTATTTGGTCAACAACAACAGAAAAATAAATATCAGTGCAGTAGCACAATAATACACCTAAGATACAAACTATTAAAAAAGTCTTAGAATCTTAAGTTAATTTTGATTCTCAAGTACTGCATTGTTTTATTTATTTATTTGTTTTTAAATATATTTCTACAGATTTTTTAAAGATACATGTAAATATGTTCATTATGGTATGTTTTTCATTTCTGCCACCTTTCACATCACAGTTTAGGTTTGGGACTGTTTGACTTCTGGTGGTGCCATAAGCCAATAAGGATTGTCATTATGTTCTTTTTGATCTGCAAATGATGCAAACCAGATCTTAACTTGCATTTAGAGAAAACATTTGATAAAATATCTGACATTTTATGCATTAATTAAAGAGCTAATGTTCTGTTGTTGAGCATAATGTTGAGCATAATGTTCATTATGGTATGTTTTTCATTTCTGCCACCTTTCACATCACAGTTTAGGTTTGGGACTGTTTGACTTCTGGTGGTGCCATAAGCCAATAAGGATTGTCATTATGTTCTTTTTGATCTGCAAATGATGCAAACCAGATCTTAACTTGCATTTAGAGAAAACATTTGATAAAATATCTGACATTTTATGCATTAATTAAAGAGCTAATATCCCTGCCCAAACCATACAACTTTTTAACTGCAAATAAAACAGCTGAACCATAGTAAATGCCACGCTATTTCTCAAGATCCTGATTGTTTTTTGCTTGTGATTTTGCTGATGAAAAACAGGGAGAGTTGAAAAATTCGATGACAAAGAAGAACCACACTGTGCATCCATTAGATTTCCATTCTCAAGCACTGGAAGTACAGTGAAGTCTGGTCACAGCACAATTCCCCTCCCACAGCTGTGTGTGTATCTGTCACAGCCGCTCTCTGTGCTCTAAGACCTAACCTGGGAAGACACACACATGCCTAGTAATTGCCTACCAGACGGTGTAGTGTTCAGCCCAGCGCCCCATGTGCTCATTTCCTGCATATGCGGCAGGCTTTGCCCTCTCATTCCATTGTCATTCCTCCCCGCACTATCCATCCATGCATTCTTTTCCCTTCACATCCATGTATCCATCCATCCATGAATCCATACAGCTCAAACAACCCACCCCCCGCTTCCCAAACCCCTCTCAACCCCGGGTGCCATCCCTCTTCAGTGGAGCTGACTCCCATTGGGTGATGCTGTCATCTGTAATGACAGTGAGCTCTGGAGCTGCACCGCGTGTGTGTTTGTATGGAGAAACAGCTTGCATAAAGATTTTTTTTTTTTTGCCCATAACCTGCTGTACAAACAGGCTCTTGGGCTAGATGAACCGTCTGCACTTTCCGAGCGTGCTGAGTGCCTGAAATGTGTGAGGTTTTCTTTGTGGTCGGGAGAGATCTTTGAAGGGATCAGGGCTGCTGTGTTTGGACGGCGTCATCACACAAATGGAATTTTGGTGTGCAGAGACACTAGTTTAGTGTCTATCTAGTTTAGATATCTATCTATCTGTAAAAGTGGTCCATACGACTGTTCATCTTCTAAATAAATTTGATTGTGTGAATATTCCATCCATCCCATCCATCCCATCCATCCATCCATCCATCCATCCATCCATCCATCCATCCATCCATCCATCCATCCATCCATCCATCCATCCATCCATCCATCCATCCATCCATCCATCCATCCATCCATCCATCCATCCATCCATCCATCCATCCATAAAAGCTTTTGTTTTCTTTTTTATGAAGCTGTTATTAACTAGGCTATTTCTTACCTACTCATTTTAATTGCATGGAAAATCAGTACATTATTAAAATGGTCTCCTTTTGTGTTCCACGGAAGAAACAAAGTCATACGGGTTGATGTGATGTGAATGGATAGTATCAGAATGTTCATTTGATTATGTTCGTTCCAATTATTCTTTAGATTATAAGAAAACCTTTGTTAGTGTGTAGCAGTGTAGAGCAGATAAAGTGGCCTCTGTTGGTACAATGCATTAAAAAAATAATAATTTAAAATGTCAGTGCATGGCATTTTGCATCAGACCCCAAGGATTCAATTCATTGTGATCACATTCAATTCATTTCAGTATACTGTAGCCTAATTTGATCTGTATAGTCTCACAGGGTTAGACAAAAATCAAAATTAGCAAGGGGCATACATATGCCAATAGAGACCTGTGAACTGTCATCTTCCCTAATATAAGCACACAACAGAGTTTTACATACATTTTTTATTTATTTTATATATACATATACAGTAGCCTATAATAACTGTGAAGTACTGATGCACCTAAGAGCCTGTTTACACCATCATGCATTTTCTCTGATCGGATAGCTATCCGATTGGAAAAGACTAGGTGTAAATGCCCTGAAAAAAGCTTTCGAGACAGATTTAAATCCAATCACTCAAACCACTTCAGGAGATGTTTTGAAATGCATTCCTGACAAAACTGGACAAGGGTAAATGCATCTGGTTGTTGAAACCATATGTAACTTTTACTCCTTCCAAAATGGTAAGAAAATAAACGCATTAGAGCGTGTTATAGGGCTACTGGCTACTGGTAGCCAGATATGACAGCGATAATGCAACATGCATCGCATTCGCCACAGATTTGGCCTTTGCAGATGAGTTGCTGAGTATCTCTTCAGCAAGCCAACTCACAAACTGCTACAAATGAAACTGAAAGTTCAGCGTCACATTCTGAAGCTCAACACAAAGTCATGTTCAAGTAGTGGGCCTAAATTACCGTACCAGTGCTGATGCTGCTCGCTCTCCTCTTGTGGTCTTTGATATTGAAATTAGCTTATGATATATAAAATGCAGTGCATATCTGTTGCTTTTGTCGACGAGAACTCCATTAGATTTGCATATAGCGCGGGAATTGAAGATCGGATTTATATTCGTTTTGCGGAGGCACATTTATGTTGCCAAGTGTAAATGGAACAGTTTTAACAAATCAGATTTCCGATCAGTAAAAACTTATGAAGTGACCAAGTGTAAACAGGACCTAAGTGTTGCAATATGGTGTTATTTATCTAAAACAGAGGTGTCTTCCAGTGCTCCAATCCCATGTAAACACACCTGAACCAGCTAATCAAGGTCTTACTGCGTTTTCGTTTTAACACTGTGATCTTCGTCCATTCTGGAGTTTCCACTGCGTTTCAGAAAAGATCTCCATCCACACTACACGAACGAAAACACGTCACATGACCATTCAGCACAAAGTCAGCACATAAGCTTGCAGTTCTGTCTCCATGTTATTGTTTACCCTGTTGTCGAGGCTGGCCTGTTACAGAGCTGTTGACCGTAATGATCAAATGATAGGGGATTCACAAATCATGGAAGGATACGCAATTATCCAGAAGACCCAATCAGGGAGCGAATGTGGGCAGCAATGCCTTCGTTTTCAAAAGTCTCAGTTTTGGTTTGTCTGCACTGAAATGCAACCCCAGAGTTTTCAAAATGAATTTTCGTATAGTTTTTCATTTTCGCCCTCACGCGAAACTCCTGATCTTGCGGATTCCTATTGGGATGACTGGATTTAGCCTGTGAAAGTTTGCAGAGCAACATGTGACCACACCTTTAGAAGGTGTCCTAAATACAGTAGACACTGAAGCAGCTCACTAGGATCATCCTCATCTACTCATCCCTTCTTTCAGTCATTAATTTTTTCCCTTCTCTCTCTCTCTTTCTATTGTCATCTTTAATCCTCTCAGTAGAGGCCTTCTGATGATGAGGCTAGTATATGGAAATGAGGATGCCTGGGTCGGCAGCTGGATGGTAACTGGACCCTGCTGTAATAAGGATGAAGAATGACAATTTGAATTTGGAGATTAATGGATTTTCTGGAAAGGGCTTGTCACAGTGCCACAGCCAATGACCTTTTCAGATTTGACTGATGACTCTATTTTACCTGAACGAATTATCTGGTCCAAGGGGCAGTATGACCACTCTCTCTTCCCTGTTTTATCTGAGATTTAGAAAAGATTATTGATATGTATTGGAATGTTAGAGTGAACTGTGAAAAGATTATCAGAATTTGTTGGTACTATATCAGCCACAAGAACATAAGACGACAATATTGTTTAATCCACTTCAAGAATTTCACAGAAAGTTCAGTATTCAGTATCTGAAGGCTTTACATGATACTTATGCATGAATACACAAGTTGAGTACTGCTTACTATGACTACAAGCAGAGACAATATAGGAGGACACAGACAGAAATCACTCATTATGGCAACTGTAACAATGTAAGTCCATCCTTTCTGTTAAAGTCAGCATGAAACAAAAATTGTAATTGTGTTTTTCCTATTGTGACGTATATCTGAGTAAAACGGCTTCTCAAACAAGAAAAAAAATAAAATGTAGGGCGGGACTTGATTTTGTCCATCGGGAATTGATTGGTTTGCTAGTTGAATGGGGAAGGACCTAAAAAAAAGTGAAGATTATGAAGGGGCTTTTGTGATAAGTCATTGAGAATTCTAAAAAAGAAAAATTAAATCAAATAAACCTGTATTGAACGTTTACAGTATTTATACTACTGTGATAGTCATGAGTCCTCAACATGAAGGGACTCACATGTTATTTCTTTGAATAAGACACTTTAACAATCTAATAGTTTAATTCCTCTCAGAAACAGGTGCACAAGGGTTAAACTTACATCAGACAACTGAGTATCTATTACGCAAGAAAAAAATCGACATAAATATGTGTAAATGGAGGTTTTGACACATACCAGAGCAGACATCTTTCAATTAGGTATATTCAGATATGCATGCTATTCATGCAATATCTTTTTACAAATTTTTTGGTGATACATTTTAATCACTACCGAAGACGTTGTGTTCTGCACACTAAGGAATATGTCCTCTTAAAGTATAAGCATAAAAATGACATTTAAGAGGTGAATGGTGAGGCGAGTGATACTTGTTTTCTTAGGTATCACCATTTGAGAAAGCTTGAGAGTTACTGCAGTCTCTCTGTTTCTGTTCCAAGGTTTTTAGCCACTTAAACATCAAATGATGCTAAAAGCATGAAAATTGCATGCTATTTGTGTGGTGTGTGTGACTGAGAGAGAGCAAGAGCTTGAGACTGAGAGTGTACATCTTTATGTACTACTTTTTTTTTCTTTCTTTTTTGCAGTATATTAACTAGCCTCAGCTTCCTATGGAACAGCCACAGTCTGTTCACAATCTGATGCAAATTGCACACAAATGTTGTGCTCAAGAATAATTTCTTATTGTTATCTTGTTGAAAATAGGTCCTGCTTTTTGTGGAAACAGAGATTAAAAAAAAATCAGGATTCTTTGATGAACAACATTTATTTAAAATACATTTTTTTGGTAACAATGTATTTTTTTGATCAATTGAATGTGTCCTTGGTGCATACAATAATTAATTTCTTTAAAAAAACATTTTAACTGACCTCAAACTATTAAACGGTAGTGTATCTATCAGTATTTTTGGTCTTGTTTTTCAGTAAAGCTTTTGGTGTGAAGTTTGAATCCGCCTTTTCCCAATCTCATTCGTCTCCCATTCCCTATTGCATATCAGCTAGGAAAGGGATTTGCTTTAAAGTGCCTAACAGATATTTAATAGTGTTAATAAGGTATTTAAAGGGTATTAAATAGGCTGATAATTACAGGCACATGGACCGTGACTTATGCAGCTTTTATTGTTTCCACTCCTATTAATCTTTGTTAAAGTTGGTTAATAAAAATACAACTGTTCATTCTTAGTTCATGTTAGCTTAGGTTCATTAAAAATATTTTAGATTTGAATAATGTCTTAGTAAATGTTGAAATTAACATTAACTAAGATTGATAAATGCTATTTTCCATTGTTAGTTCATGTTATTATGTGTTATGTAATGTTAGAATCTTCTGTAGCACTTGTGGCGCTCTTTCAGAAACCCTCCTCCTTCCCCAGCTCCACCTGTATAGATCTGCTATGGGTAAATTGGAGTAATTAATGTATGCTATATTGTACACCAGCAGCGTGTCGTGTATGTATTGGCAGTAGCAAGTCCGATTCTTGCTCTGAAGCAGCAGTAACAACAACAGCAGCAGTATAGCAGATCTATTTCCCCAAGACCAAACATAACAACATTGCTATATCCATTACCATGCCAAACACTCTAAAAGTT
Organism: Leuciscus leuciscus; assembly: GCF_965113295.1. NCBI lineage: Eukaryota > Metazoa > Chordata > Actinopteri > Cypriniformes > Leuciscidae > Leuciscus > Leuciscus leuciscus. Next base: position 36,005,891 of record NC_138730.1, on the reverse strand, counting down.
GTCATGACAGAAATTCATATACCTGCACACATTGGGCTCCAGTTATAACTTCCTAGTCAGAAGCTCCTAGCTTGTTGCCCGAGTGATGCTATAATTGTTCTATAACAAGCTGGGTCAATGGCCATTTATAGCAGCAGTTAATACAGACAGATCTTATGTTTTAATGGTTGTGGACTGTGGAGTAGAAGATGAGATGAATCACGCTGAGGCCGTAAACGCCACTCACTTCCTCACAGACTCAAGCAGTCTCGATGGTAAGCAGTTATGCTAATTAAAAATGCAGTATGACAGTGCTTAATGTGATGCCTGAGTTCTTTATTGTATGAGGGTGAATTCCTTTAGTTATCCGTCTCTTGGCTAATGGATAACTTGACATGTTGTTTAAAAACCTAATCCAGTAGGTTTCTCTCTCAATTATGGTATATTTTGCACTTGCGTATTACAATTTGCGGTGTCACTCAGTGTAAACAAAGGAACATTATTCAGATATGACTCAGAGGACGCATGCTGTTGCACGTCTCACGCGGAGCTGTCGTGGAAATACACAAACACATCAGCCGCGTCCCCACCTTAAATGTCTCGTAAAAGGTCACGTTTAACATTTGAGTAAGCCATCAAGCGCAGCACAGCTGTAATAAGGGCAAGTGGGGATTATTTTGGGTAGAAGGAAATCACACCTACAAAACCAATTTCACACGCTCAGCACTAATAAGGCAAGACGAGATTCTTCTAAAAACTTTTAAGCCGAAGTTTGGAAAAAGTTTGTTATATACACACACACACACACACACACACACAACTGTTCAACAGATGATTTGATGTGATTTTTTATGTTTTTGAAAGTCTCTTGTTCTCATCAATGCTGCAGTTATTTGATCACAATACAGTAAAAACAGTAATACTGTGAAATATGATTACAATTTAAAATGAAAGTTTTCTATTTTAACATTTTTAAATTTTTTATTTGTTCCTCCAGTCTTCATTGTCACATAATCCTTCAGAAATCATTCTAATGCTGATTTGGTGCTCAGGAAACATTTATTAGTATTATCAATGTTAAACGGTTGTGCTGCTTAATATTTTTGTGGAAACCACTTTAACGAGTTTAACATCCACATTTAGTGTGTCCTTGCTGATTTAAAGTATTGATTTCTTCCAAAAAATCTCACTGGTGGTTGTGTATATCGATATTTTTTTGTCTTGATTTTTTATTCAAAATAAATAAACACCACAGGAGACATCTTTTAGGTATGTTAATAAAAAAGAACCATCAGACATCTGACTTCAGAAGAATATATTTTAAGACTTATTTTATGAAATCTATCTTTATATAGTGGAAGTATTATAGTGTATAAAGTTTTTTTTTTTAAACAAACCGTACAATATATAGTGATGTTTATTCTTTTATTAAGAAATAAATGCCACTGATGTAAGAAAATCTATAGATATATTCTCTGAAAAAGGTTACAATGTTACAAAAACTTGATGTGTTCCATTAGCACAATCATTATTTTTGTTTAATGCAGATATTACACGCATTTAGCATGCTATGATTCAAACTAGCCAAAGTTTTTCACACATATAGAGTCAATCATGGCTAAAGACATTGCTGATTTTGATAATGCACTGTGTAAGACCTTACCTCTTTTAAAAAGCAATCTAACTGCAATACTTTAAGAGGCTTCTTGGATCATTGCATTTTAGGTGCGGCTTTCAGGAGGTGTGGACTGTGAAATTAGAGCTGGAATCTGGAGGTGTGAGGAACTATAAGAAGGAATGATGCTGACCTCAAACTCCAGAAAACAACTAAAAGCCTCTTAGATTGTGCTGTGGGACAGATGCAAGCCCATGCCTGAGGCACATCTACACTCCTGCATTGTTCCATTGTCCCTGGAGAAATATGAGATTATCCATTAGAGGGAAAGCGCTAGGATTGATCCGAGATCCGTTAGACATTGGGTTGGCACTCACAAAATATTGCGGAGATACAGTGAATAAGTCTGTGGTACAATTTTAGCATCAAAATATTTTCATAAATATTGAGTCTACATGCAAATAACTGTTGTAAATCCATATTTGCAGTGAGATTTATTGTAAGTAACTACTGATGTAAACCTGCTCTGCTGTCAGCATCGGTCTAATGATGCATGTTACTGCATCGCCAATTAATCTAATGAGAATTAAATGGCTTTTCACCATAATTTATCATGTCTGTAGAGAAACCAGAGTAATCATATTTAGTACGATTAAAGAGCTAAAACTTTGGTTGGAGCCTTGACTTGGAAGGTCATACGTTGAGGTACTACAAACCTCATAGACCTCCTTGGTAACAAAACACACAAAAGAGATGAAACAGCATTGCTCAACCATTTAATACAGTATCATATTTGATTCACACATTTCTAAGGCCTCTGATCAACATGATAAAATCTACACACAATGCCCTCTGTCATCTGATTAATAGTTTATACTTTTTTTTTTTTTTTGTGCAAGTTTAGTTTTTGAAAAAACATTCTCATTTGGGTCTTTCAGTTGAACACTTTCTGGATTGAAGAAACTTAGGTTTACTTGAATTTTTTATGAAAATCCTGCGAATATCAAATATGGTACATCAGGCTTTTGATGAAGGATTGTTTGTACATCTCTCAATCATCATCGAGTTGCATTGCATTATATGTTTTGCTCCCCCCCCCCAAAAAAAAAAAAAAAAAACCTACAGGAATTTGATCATATAAAATCATATTCATAATCATAAAGACATATTATTGGGAGATACTACCCGCAAGTGCAGAATTACTACTCACACAGGTTAGTTTATTTGACGAATTAAACTTGTGAGGTAACGCATCGCTGTTTCACTTGGTCTACACTATCACACTAAACTGCATTTGAGTGTCTTGAAAGTTATAATGTTATTCTATGTGTTAGTTTGTTGGCTGTATGAGACTAGCTGTAAGCTAGATCAGCATTAGAATAACATACTGATCATATTCTAACATTTCATCATGTTGAGCTATATAACATTGATTCGTTTTATGTACATTTTCTCACCTGTCTAATAAAGTACACGCAAGAACGGTGTCTCTGACAAGTCGAAGTTAGTCGCGGACATGGAGCTCTTGGCATCTCAAAAACGTCATGCTAATATTAATCCTCGATTTAGTTCTCTTTTTGTCCCAAAGTCTGCTTGCCATGGTCCATGATATTTGAACGAAACAAAAACAGCGTGAGCGTGCCGCTAGACGTAACGCAGTTGTCCACGTCTGTCGCCATGGTTACTATGGCAGTACAAGTGGAAACCAGGGATAACGCGGATATTACGTCATTGACTGGCGAAAATGACCAGGGATGAGATTATTTATTATTCCATTATTTAAAATTGGAATTTCTCTGAAATTAAAAATCTTTTGGGAACTTTTGGGATAGTGTAAGTACACAACTGCAGGTGAATCATCATATCACACTGTGCAAGTGAATTTTGGATATTTTATTACAAAAAATCTTACATATTGTACCTTTAATTAAAACATATATGCAAACTTTTTAATAAATTTTGTCTAAAAGTTCAATAAACTCTTCCATTTTTCAAAAACTTGATTTTCTCACTATTATTTCAAAAGTTAGACTTAACAGGGTTAAGTGTTTACAACATCTCTATAAAAATTGCCTATTGATTGTCCCATGCCACTTTAAGATGCAGCGCTCTTGACATTTGCAAAGAGAACTTCCCAGCTGGTGGATCCACTGCCAAATAACACAATTATCCAAATTACAGGTTGCATGCAGAAAGACTGATTAGTTTTGAGTGTAAGCTGAAGTGAACCTGATTAAAATGTCCAGCGCTATGGGTGTCTGAAGAAGGGATATTTCTAGCGGAGATCTCTCCCTCCCAACCCAACTCAGATTCATCCCAGGAAAGTCAAATTAAGGTTGGCTGATATTAGCGGAAGCTCAAATATTTGTGTTTAAAAAATTTCTTCCCATTTTCAGACCCTGCCTGAGATTTAAACAAAAACGGAGCATTTTATTGAGTAGTCGCGTTTAGAGTAACAATCATGTTCTTTATGGAAACTTGATTGTGACGAAAACCTGTGCATCTTAAATTCCACTAGAACACATTTGAGAATCACAGGGAAGAAGCTCAGGTACAAACAATACCGGACAATGAAACAAGGGAAACTGAGGGCTTAAATACAAGGGAGAGTAATCAACTGAACAGAAACAGGTGCGTAGAACTAATTTACAACCAATGAGACTAACTATGGAACACAGGCAAACGAGAACATGGAAAACGGAACCAAAACACAATGAAATAATGAAACTAAACCAAAACAGAACATGCATGTTACAAAAAAATATATATATGTTATTTAAAGTGATACTTTAACTATCAAAATCTGCCTTTTTACCTAAAAATATACAGATAAACAACACAATAATACAGGTGGCACAATAGAAAGCCACGATGAATCAAAGTTCATTGTAAGCCCGTACATAGATGTACACAGGTTTGTATATACAAATAGAAAACACCATCAGGGTAGCATACATGACACTAAAATAATGCAATTAACTAAATAACAAAATTTAACACAAAACATACTAATGTACATTACTGATAACAAAAATAAGAAACAAAATTCTGTCTAATATTTTTTTTATTATATGTGATGTGCAACACAAGGACCTCTGGGAATGTCCTTTTACTGTTTGTTTGGGTTTTTCTTTTACAATAAATTATATAATTCATAGTTTTTTTCTTGCAAAAACCAAAGGTTTAGACAGTATTTACAGTAAAATTGCATAAAATGTGATGTTTTGAAACAATTACAAACATATTTTTTTCAGTATATATAAAACTGCCATGTTTACGTGTTAAAAATGCTGAACTTCTCTGAGGGTGGGAAGGAAACGTTTGCCACTTTGCCACAACTGTGCAGAATTTGTTTGTTTTGTGTGATCCTTCTCTCTCTCCGCCTTCCACTCTCCTGCTCTTGCTCCCTCTCTGTCTCTGTTTTCCTTTCTCTTCTTTGATTTCCCATGAGCCTGAGAAACAGACTCGAAGTGACAGTGTGTTGCTGACTCCTCAACTGCCACAGCAGGGATTACCTGGGGATATGGATGCACACAACATTTTAAAATATTTGTTTTATTCAGTGCTATTAGTCTCCTTAAATTGTCAGGGTATTTACAAAATTATATTTCTCATTACATGCTGTATGTGGTAAACACACATGATATGATGTTCTTAGTTATATAGTTATTAAAGAGATAGAAAATATTAAATTTGCAAAGTTTCTGGCACATTACCATTTTGGTGGGAAAGGGTTGTGAAAGCAAAGGGCACGAGGACTGACTGCCATTGGAAATGAAGCCATTATCTGCATTAAAAGATATATATATATATATATATATATATTTATTTATTTATTTATTTATTTATTTATTTATTTATTTATTTATTTATTTTATATATATATATATATATATATATATATATATATATATATATATATAATAAATAAATAAATAAATAAATAAATAAATAAATATATATATATATATATATATATTTTGCTTCATTTTATTTCATTATATTTTGTAAAGTATAACCTTGTTGGCATCACACATCATATTGCCATCTGCAGGTGGGATGTCTTCTCCCACACATAGGTTAGATTATGATATATCTGTAATTTTTATACTGTATATGTACCATTTTGCTTTTTTTATTTTTATATTTTTTTTATATATACTTTCATTTTTATTGGAGTTTTATGTCAACAACAACAAAACAAAAAGGGGGGGGGGAAAGAAGAAAAAAAGTAACATACTTTGAACAAAATCAGAGGAGGCCAAGGAGGAGGTACCTAGTACAATTGAAGCAAAAAATAAGTCTAGTTGTAATCATCGGAATCACTGATCAATAAACCTTACATTTACAATACTTCTACCATCTTTTGCACAAGTTTACTAGAAACCCAATCAGTAGAATCTCACAAAATTAACACACAGTATACAGTTGTATTGGGAAGAACAGTTATGCAGTTTCTAGGGCCAGAAAATGGGTCCATTTTCTCAATTTTTCCTTAAATTATGATTCTCTTAACCTTATAGTGTAGGTTAATTTTTCCATTATAAAAATGCTTTGAATTAAACTTGTCCATTGCTGTAGATCTGGGATGTTCGATTTGAGCCAAAATCTAGTAATAGCCTTTCGGGCCGCAGATAATAAAACCTTGGATAACCAGGGTCCTCCTTCCGCACACTTTCTGTGATGTTTCCGAGAAACATAACTTTACATTCCTTTGGGATATTGTACCCCAGCACCTTCTGTAAAGTATTGTTAACGATAGTCCAAAATGGTTGAATTTTAGGACATGTCCAGAAGATGTGGGTGTGGTTTGCGTCCCTACTACCACAGTCCCTCCAACAGTCTTGAGGTATCCCAAGTTGTTTACTCTTCAAATAAAGAGTGATGAAAAACCTCATAAAACACTTCCAATTAAATTCTCTCCACTGTTGGGAGTTGGTGGAGGTCTGGAGTAGACAACATGTTTGATACCATTCCTCCTCCGTGAGGACAACCTTTAATTCACACTCCCATTTTGCTTTTACATAGAGTGTAGTGCTTTTCAAGTTCTCCATCAGACTCCGATAGAGTTTAGACACAAACTTATTAGTCTTTTGTTGATAAGCGCCACACATTATTTCAATAAGAGGGTTTACCACGTCAGAAGAAAACTCCTTAATTTCTTTGCAGTAGTAATCTCTCAGCTGTAAGTATCTGAATAGATCCTGGTTATTTAGATCAAAACTATCCTTTAGCTCCTGAAAA